>NC_143561.1:79149000-79450500 GCF_054136105.1 Typopeltis vanoorti
ATCTATCCAAATCATCCTGTAAAATTTTGACGTCATCTGCATTCACTATTGCCCTACCCAACTTCGCATCATCCGCAAACAAATGAACTGTTCCTTTCAGATCCTTTCCTATATCATTTATGAACGAATTAAACAGCAGTGGTCCAAGAACAGATCCTTGTGGCACTCCACTAGTCACAGGCCGTCTTGTGGACTCTACTCCTGAGTAAACCACTCTCTGATATCTCTCCGTCAACCATCCTCCTATCCATCTCACCAACCCTATGTCCATCCCCATATGCTGCAATTTACTGATTAGAATTCCATGTGGTATCCTGTCAAAGACCTTAGCAAGGTCCAGTAGAATCACTGTAAACCCATTATCCTTATCCAGTTCAGCCGTCACTGTGTTATAATACGTGAGCAAGTTACTGAGGCATGAACTACCCTTCACAAAACCATGCTGTCCCCGATACAGTATCCCATTTTCTTCTATCCAATCTTGTATTTTCCTCTTGACTATTTTCTCTAAGACCTTGATAATGATTCCTGTTATGCTGATTGGCCGGTAATTTTCAACAGCAGCCTTGGAACCACCTTTGTGCAGCGGAACTATTTTCCCCTCTTTCCACCCCCTTGGGACTGACCCAGTCCCAAGGGGGTGGAAAGCGGGGAAAATAGTTCCTAGAAAATGAGGCTTAAATTAAACAAAATGGTCAAGGGCACTGACAATTCTTTGGCCGCTTCACTTACGACACGAGCTGGTATACCATCCAATCCCACAGATGTATTGACTTTGAGGTTCTGTAATAGACTAGTTACCTCTACTTCATTCATCACAATTCCAGTATAAGCTGTTGGTTCTTCCATTCCTGCAAAGTCACCACCTGGATGATATACTCTTGCAAAGTGCTCGCTCAGTAATTCCACAATATCGACTGATTCGGTTACCTCCCTACCCTCAGCATTTTTTAAGATCATTCTACCATGAGCATTTTTCCTTTTACTTGCAACATACTGAAAAAACTGTTTGGGATTCTCTTTAGCCTTCATGGCCAATTTCCTTTCGTAATCTGCTTTTGCTTTTCTTACCACCCTTGTTACCATCCTGGCCTGAGCTTTATACTGTTCCTGTGCCTGATGGTCACCCTTCTCCTTAAATTCCCTCCACAATTGTTTCTTTTTTTGCAGCTCAAGCTTAATAGTGTTATTCATCCATTTAACCCCTAATTGATTTATTATTTGGACTCTTGGTACACAGTCAACCATTGCCTCCTGCAAACCTGAACACGCTATACCCGGTGCATTCAATCCCACTAGCTTTATCATCTTCTGTCAGCCATATTTCACTAATATCAACAACCTGTGGCCTGGAAGTGCCAACCATGGCCAAAAACTCTTCCTTCTTGTTCCTAATACTCCTGGCATTAGTGTACATGAATCGCAGAAGCCCATTTGTCCCATCCCTACTTTGATGCCTTATACTAACTATCCCATTCTGATTTGTTGTTCTTAATCACCTCCCATGCACTATCAACATCCAGCCCTTGCAGTTTCACATGCCATGGCATTGAGCCAAGCACACACCTAAGCTTGTCATACTTACCAGCTCGGTAATTCCACATGTACCGTCTTAATTGCAAATTCGACTCCTTTAGCCACCTCCCAAGTCATGACCTTATGGACACTCTCACCAATTGGTGGTAACATGGTCATGTTCGTTACAGCCACATTCTCAGTTGCAATTACTAGGTCCAGCACTCTCTGCCCCCTGGTATTTTCCACTATATGTTGCCGTAGATAGTTGTCCCTTAATAACCGCATAAAATCCAATTCCTTCCTCCCATGTGCTCTCTCCTCTTTCCAGTCAATGTTACCATAATTGAAATCACCCACAATAATTAGCCTCCTTCCACTCATTTCTTCTATTTGCTTATGCATACTATCCCCACCATCTATTCAATCACCTGATCTATAGCAGCACCCAATTGTATATTTTGTTCTGCTAGATTCTATCTCACACCAAACAGCCTCAAATGTGCTTTTTTCCCAATCCTGCAGTTCAACTTCTATACTCCTTGGTTGAAGCTCATCAGCTATCATCAATAACACTCCTCCCCCCTTTTTATTCACCCTGTCACTCCTGAACACGCTATACCCGGTGCATTCAATCCCACTAGCTTTATCATCTTCTGTCAGCCATGTTTCACTAATACCAACAACCTGTGGCCTGGAAGTGCCAACCATGGCCAAAAACTCTTCCTTCTTGTTCCTAATACTCCTGGCATTAGTGTACATGAATCGCAGATGCCCATTTGTCCCATCCCTACTTTGATGCCTTATACTAACTATCCCATTCTGATTTGTTGTCCGTCGTACTCGCTCGGGCATAATATACTCATTCATACACTTAACTGCCTCCCTAAAGTCTGAATATCTACTCCCCCCCCCTTAATAAATCTAGTTTCCCTGAGTCTGTACATCCACTTCCACATCATTCATCAACACTTTTTCAAGTCTCCGTACACCAACTCCAATCAAATGTAACCCATCCATCTTATACAAGCCCTTTGCCCATCGAACTCATTCCACACATCCACAAATTCCACACCACTCTCCATGCATAACCCACACATAAAGTCATTGGCAATTATGGCCCTCCTTCTAAACACTTCACTGTCATACTGCGGTAAGATACTCACCATCCTAACTCTTTCACTCTTCTCTTTTGCTACCTCAAATAACTCCCTCACATCCTCTATCATTTCCAGTTTGTCCTCTTTCAAATCATTCGTTCCTGCCACGATTATCATCTCTTTCACCCTCTGTTTTTGCAGTCGAATACATTTGCTGACGTCCTTTATGTTCGCACCCGGCTGGTACGACTTCGTTAAACTCTCAATTATTACAACTCTTAATAGCGAATCCCCATACAGCACTCGCTCCTTCATTTTATTGACGTTTATGAACATTCTATTATTTGCTGTCACAGACTTCCGCTGGTTATTTGTCGGTACGTTCAACACACATTTTTCCATATGCTCCAGTCTTTTAGCTCTGTGTATTGCACCGTTCAAACGGGCAATTTCGCTACTCGCATTTATCTCACCATTTTCATTATCGATCAAATCATTCATTCTTTCTGTATTTCTACATTCATTTACACTTTCAGCGACGCTCTCACACCTATCTGGCACTCCCACGCAATTCTCTAGCACACCACCATTTTCTACATTCTGACTATCATTAACGATGTCACTCTCGACACACGAAACACGCTTGAAATCCTCATTCTCTTTACACTTTCTGCACATATTAACTCCACTATCACTTTCTAACCAGACCACCGCTCTTCGCAAGGCATACATCTCACAGACAGAACATTGCATAAATTCGTTTACATCAAAACTCTTAAACAAACATGGCGACCTGGCCGCCATTTTTTTCTTTATCGGTGCCATGTGTATGCTATCTTATCTTAAAAATAATAATTAAAATAACAGAAAACACGCAAAAATTTCACAGACACACCAAGAAACAAAAAGCAAACAATACTACTTAAAATTCTAGTAAAATATCTAATGTTAAAACAAAATACTACTAATCTTTTCAGGAGCTCTCGACAAGCCGACGATCTAATCAGTGCAACACCAAGCAGAATGCTGGTGTTTGGCCTCTTCTGACTCCTCCACAAAATAACATTACACCTTGCCTTGAAAACATTCAGTATTAAGCAGCTGTGGCAATACATTCTATTCATTCACCACTCTCTCTCTCTTCACACAAAAAAAATCTTTTCACCTCTTTACTCATGTGACTTTTCAGTTTTCAGGGATGATGTCTTGAAGTGTCACCACCTTGTGTAATAATTCCCCTATATCTGATATTGAAAGTTTTTTCACTCAGTTATATTATAAATTAAAGATGCCAAGAAATTATATTCTTGGTTTCATCCTTTATCCAAGTGTAAGAAAACAAAGTTTATGCATGAAGTCACTTCACGATTGGTATATAAAAGCTACACCAACAGCAAAGGCAGCCGTGATACTGCTAAAAATAATCCCATAATGTAGATATTAACTGCGCTACCAACAATCTTAATATTTAATTCAATAATAAAATTAGACTGGGATATATATATTGGTCGAAGAATTTAATAACACATTTAGCCAATTAGTTTTGCCAACTTGACTGTTGGCTTCATCTGGGTATACATAAGGTGATAAAAAACAGTTTAAAACAGGTCAAGAAAGAAAGAAACATAAATGAATACTAAACGTTATACAAATTCAAAAGACGCGTTACATCAAACGCATTAAGCGTGTGTGATGTCAGACATTGTTATGCAAGTGCATTCTGCAATTTGCAGCGGAGTTGAATTCTGGTGTGCTAAGTGATGTTATGAGGGTCTTCCATATGTCAGCAAGGATTATGTAAGTGGATGTGTCCAAGAGTAACTGCGTGATCTGTCATGTAATCTGGTGTTTAAGATGAATGTTGAGTTTCCTTTGTCTGCCTTTAGGATAATAATTCATTTTTCTTCAAATTGGACAGAGCTCTTTTTTTCTATAGGTGTGATATTTTTGTTAAGTGGCCTCAAGGACGACAGGAAAAGATGAAAGTGCATTCTCTATGTTGCATATAATGTCCACTTTCGGAATAAAATCTGGAGTAATTGCAGAATTAAAGTCTTTCTTTAGTATGCTGACTTCCATATGTGTTACGATATGGTCAGAGAAGTTAAAAACAACTTTGTTGTCTTTTACAGAGTATTAAATTTATGTTATAAAATAATAATATTTAAATAAAATAAAATTCAAATTTATTAATAAAGTATTAAATTAAATCATGCTTTTTTTTCCTGATTAAAAAGGTCCTACTGAAACTATTGTCAATCATTAATAAATTTAGTTTAATCCTTTATCCCAGTGAGAGCAAACAAAGTTTGCGCCTGAAAATATCTTCAGGACTGAATATAGTGCTGTACTATCTTACCTGGGTAAGTAGTACAACACCAAGGCAACTCGTAGCAAAGGTGGAGCAAGCTACCAACCAACTTCTCCGATCATATCATCATATCGTAACATACTAAAGCATACGTCAGCATACTAAAGAAAGACTAATTCTGCAATTACTCCAGATTTTATTCCGAAAGCAGACAAGCTACAATCTCTTAATGCATAACAGTATACATATCCACAAGATGTGTTTTGCATTATGGGAGATACTGGGATAGGAGTGTTGGTAGCTTGCTCCACCTATGCTACGAGTTGCCTTGGTGTTGTACTACTTACCCAGGTAAGATAGTACAATACTATATTCAGTCCTGAAGATATTTTCAGGTGCAAACTTTGTTTGCTCTCACTGGGATGAAGGATTAAACTAAATTTATTATAGTCTAACCTAGTGAAAAATAAACTTTCAATATTGTTAATCATGTCATTTGTTATAGCAATGGATCTTCAGACACCAATATGATTAATGGAGGTGCTGGTGTTCTCCTTTCTACTCCTGAAAGATGAAAAACTTTCAATAAAAGTTGGATCTGGGAGAATCGCTTCCAATTTTACCACTGAACTCTACGCAATAAATAAAGCACTTGAAGCCTACTTAAAACTATCATCATCTCAACAATCTGAAGAAATTATAATTTACAGTGACTCAAGATCAGCTATGGAGGCAATCAAAAATGGCAATACCAAGCTCACACAAGACATCCATAAACCTTTAAATCAACTGAAGTGTTTGGGAAAAGGTTGCATTTTAAAATGGATTCCTGCTCATGTAGGCATTGATTACAATGAAGCAGCTGATAAATTAGCAAAAGAGGCCAGAGAACTCAACCAAGAAACTCATGTGATAACTCTTGCTGATGCTAATGCACTAGCAAAAGCTAAACTAATTCCACTGAAATCAGTGATACAACATCATATTCCCAAAATCAGTGCTGACAGAAAGACCTCCACCACGATAGCAAGACTACAAACAGGACATTATAAGATCAATACAGATGATGCATGAACATATAAAAACTGCCAACAACTGGCCCAATACTGAACTGACACCCACTCACATCTTTACCTGTCCAGCAATTACAGCAGCCTTGCAAGAAATAGATCCTAATCCTGAACAACAGCTCTATATACAAACAAAATCATCGACATAGCCAAAGCAGTACAAGGAGCACACGGAAACATCTAAGACTCTTCAACGAACAAGACAACAACATTAAATTTATTGATTTGCCTTTTTTTTTTTTTTCTGATTAAAAGGTCCTACTGAAACTATTGTTAATCATATCATCTAAATGTGACCATAGGTTGGCTTCTATATTGGTAGAAATGTCTTCATATAAATGAAAGTATGTCAAATCTACCTGGCTTAGTTCAGATCTAGTATGTTACTAAGAGAGAGAATACAACATACTAGATCTGAACTAAGCCAGGTAAATTTGACATGCTTTCATTTATACGAAGACATTTCTACCAACTAGAGATGTTTTAAAATATATCTGTTTTGCCCTTCTTGAGTGGAACTGTTCTTTCATAACTAAGAACTTGGGAATGATGTTGTGGTTTCTGCATCTCTTTAAGAACATAAGCTGGTTTAGAAGTCTACCTTTCTTACATTTAAGCTGTTCAAATTTGCGTAACTTGTTTTTAACTTCCCACTGGAGTCTATTCATGATAATTCTATTTTTTTTGGCCCACCGACTAATTCAATAATAAAATTAGACGGGGATATATTGGCCGAAGAATTTAATAACACATTTAGCTCACTAGTTTCTCCACCTTGACTGTTGGCTTCGTCTGGGCATACACAAGGTGATAAAAAAACAGCTTAAAACAGGTCAAGAAAGAAACATAAATGAGTACCAAACGTTATGTTATACAAACTCAAAAGATACGTTACATCAAACGCATGGAGCACGTGTGATGTCAGACACTGTTATGCAAGTGCATTCTGTAATTTGCAGCGAAGTTGAATTCTGGTGTGCTAAGTGATGTTATGAGAGTCTTCCATACTTCAGCAAGGATTATCCCTTGGTTCCTATTGAGGCTTCCTTTTGAAGGATTACCACGTAGCTTCTTTGAAGTTTCGGTTACGTAAGTCTTCCTCTAAATATGGCATAGAACTTTTGTCCTATTCAAACAGAGCTACTCGCATCATTACAGAAGAGAAAACTCTTAAGGATGAATTAACTCACATATCAGAAACCCTGAAAGACAACAGCTATCCAAAAAATGTAATTCAAAAGATACTTTTCTCCAATCCCTCCCAACAGGAACCCAAAGAAACTCAATACAAATCTTCCATTGCCATTCCTTATGCTGAGATAGTTTCACAGAAGATTGCGACACTTCTTAAACCATATGATATAAGATTAACTTTCAAACCAAATTAAGGCCCTGCAATTTGTTAAGATCACTAAAGGATAACAGTGCTTTCTTCAAACATCCTGGTATTTACAACATCCCATGTTCATGTGGTTTAAATTATTAAAGTATTTTCTTATTTCCAAACTTCCGGAAGTTTGGAAATAAGAAAAAAAGAACAATCGGAGATGTTAATAATAACAGAAAAGATAATTCCAGGTTAGTCCTTAATTCTCAAATACCAATCACAACATTGAATGGAACAAAAGGTTCTATGCCATATTTAGAGGAAGACTTTCGTAACTGAAACTTCAAAGAAGCTACTGCGGTAATCCATTCAAAAGGCAGCCTCAATAGGAACCGTGGGATAATCCTTGCTGACATATGGAAGACCCTCATAAGATCACTTAGCACACCAGAATTCAACTTCGCTGCAAATTACAGAATGTACTTGCATAACAATGTCTGACATCACACGCGCTCCATGCGTTTGATGTAACGTGTCTTTTGAATTTGTATAACGTCTGGTACTCGTTTATGTTTCTTTCTTGACCTATTTTAAGCTGTTTTTTATATTACACTGGGATATATTGGCTGAAGAATTATGTATGCCCAGACAAAGCCAACAGACAAGTTGGCAAAACTAGTCGGCTAAATGTGTTATTAAATTCTTCGGCTCAGTCTAATTTTATTATGGAATTAAAGTCGGTGGTCAAAAAAATAGAATTATCATAATCTTAATATTTATTTTAGAAAAAAAGGAACTAGTGCCAGTGGGGGCAACACCACCACCAGCACCAGTAAAATAAAATCAGTGAAAAACAAATGAAAGAAAACCAAAGTACTTATCTTGCCGAAATCCGAGATATCAGTAGGAGCCAGACCCAAAAGTGATACCAAGATTGAAGTAATGCAGAAGTCAAATTCCATATACAAGTAGTCAAAAGGTGTCACAACTTATTACTAAAATACTCTAAATTAGAGACAGATGATGAAAGATTTTTCACTTAGTATATTATAAATTAAAAGACGAGAAGAAATTATATTCTTGGTTTCATCCTTTATCCAAATGTAAGCAAACAAAGTTTGCACATGATTACTGGGATACTTGTATATAGAGACTAATTCTTAATAGAATAGAGTCTTTATCCAAGTGTAAGCAAACTTTGCTGTTTTAAGGATACTTGTGACATAAGACTGAATGATATATGCACGTAAACACAAGAAAGATATTTAATTAACCAAATATTTCAGTCTGGAAATAGCAGACCATCCTCAGTGGTATTACAAGAACATAAAAAAAAAAAAAGAATACAACCTAAATCGTAATGACTGTATATCTATATCAAAAATCTGGGAAAGTCTAATCAAGATTACTCATTAATTTAATTTTTTTTTTCAATCATGTCTCTACTTCAAAATATTCCGTTTCATACTTAGTGATATAACATCATGCGGTGTGTTCTATTTTTAACGATCTATTGTTAGTATTCTAGCTTGTATTTTTTTTTTTTTTAAACTGTTCTTGTAATACCACTGAGGATGGTCTGCTATTTCCAGACCGAAATATTTGGTTAATTAAATATCTTTCTTGTGTTTACGTGCATATATCATTCAGTAAACAAACTTTGTTTGCTTACACTTAGATAAACCCTCTATTATATCAAGAATATAATTTCTTGGCATCTTTAATTTATCTGATACATTCATATCACCAACTTATACTTCTCTATAAAAAATATCTAGGAAGCTCTGTAGAACTCATTTGCTTAATCTGTCCTCATATTCAACATTCCAGAGTACTGAAGCACTGTTTGTTACTTGACCCTGCACTCTCATATTTTCTTATCACTCATATATGCTGGTTTCCATATATTAAGGAACAAAGAAAAATATCACAATAACTCAGGGGGGGGAAGAGGGAAGAAAAAAACATATGAAAGTCTGGTACATGTGTACAAATGAATGCCATTGTCAGCAGGTATAAGTAAATGAACCATGGTATAAAAGCAGGTGTTTAGGAGTGGTTTTCCATTTCATGTCTGCAGTGAAAAGAACAAGACATCATTTAACCAATGAATTCATCGTAAAACCAGTAGCAAAGTCGGGCAGAGGTAGCTTGCTAGTTGTATATGAGATGTTCCGTGGTTTACAAACTGTTACACCAATTCTAACAGGCTCAAACTGCACCCCAAAGATAGTGAAAGAATTATCTTTCGCTCCAATTATCTGCTTGCCAAAACAGGAATGCTACCCCAAATCAGCTATGATCTGACTTCATACTGGCTACAGGAACATTGATATCTGCTTCCACTGTGGGCAGAAGACTTCACAAAGGTGGTCAGTATGCTAGGTAACTGGTAGTCTTCATGCCCTATCCCCATGCCACAGGAGAGTACATCTGAAATGGGCAAGGCTCCACGTTAACTAAATCCAAGATCAATTGGGATAAGTATTGTTTACAGAGGAGTCCCAATTTTCTCTACAAAGCAACTGCAGATCTGGAGAGAACCAGAAACATGTTATCATCCCTCTAACAACTATAAAAGTGACACCATTTATATGCACATATCTGTGCATAGAAATGGTGCTAATCAGTGCTTTATACAATGAAATGATTATATCCTCATCCTCGACTATTAGGATTCTTAACACTGCAGAACTTTTTTTTTTTTTTTTTTTGGTAACCTTTACAAATACTCACAGACCACAAAATGTATCACTGAATTTATGGACCATGCAATGTGTCCAATGAATGTCAGTTCCCTACCTCTCACTTTCTGGAGTAAAGTTCCTCCAATATAACAAAACCTTGTTCTGTCTTCTCTGGCCAAAGTACATGACTTTATAGTTAAAAACACTGAAGTGACATACCCAATTATTCAGCTCAAAATACCAACCTATTCAAATCTTCTTGTAACAAGATAACTTAACAACATTCTAATTTAGCATCAACAAACAACTGAATATCTTCTTTTAAATCTCTAACTGTATCACTGACATACTGCCACTCCTCAATGTAACCACCTTATATTTATGACTACCATCCTATTAATTCACAAATACCACCTCACTCCTGAAACCCATGGACCAGGGTGTTATTGCTGTCTTCAAGGCATATATTATTGAAGAAATACTTTTGTTCAAGCCACTGCAGTTAATGAGGATGATAAAAATATTTGAGACTTTTGGAAAGAAAATAACATCATGTAGATACAAGCAAGAAGTGAGATGACATCAGAATGCATAAATGTTGTTTGGGAGAAGCAGATGAAATACCAGTTCATACATTAACAGGATTCAACAAAGCCTTACAAGAGATTGGTGACAAAAATAATGCTGCTAGCTAAAGAGTTTGAGGCTGAGAATAAAGATGGCATGCATTGTTGAAAAAAAAAAAAAAAAAAGAGAGACCTAAAATTGCAAAAGAGGGAAAAAAAAAAAAAAGAAAAAAGGAAGAGCATCAACAGGAAACTGAATCCCCAAAATATTTTGCACCGAAAAAATTAGCAGACGCATTTACCTCTATTAATAATGCATTTAATTGTTCGAGGAAGTGGATCCCACCATGGAGAGATTTAGCAAAGTAGATGAAAGATGCAAGCTATAATTGCTTGCTGGGGAGAAATAAATTTCTCCTCAGCAAGAAATGCAGAAAAGAAAAAGAAACCAGATTAGACTAAAATAGATGTAATTCACATATTTATAAAGCAGATGTAATTCACAAGGAGACTACTCCTGTTGTCACCTCATCTTCTGAAAATGAGCTTAGCCCTTCAAATTATGCATCTGACAAATTCACTCTCAGAATGCTTTGTTACAATTCCTGAATTTGAAGAATCTGCTGTTGAATGACTAGCTTCTCCTGCCTCTTCTAATGTATACTACAATTAATAGCAGCAGCTCTGAAGAATAATTCAATAGCTCCGAAGAATTATTTCTGCTCCACGTGTTTTCATCTGATTATCTAAGTGCATAGAAATAGTGTACAGTCACATTTGATTGTTATAGTATGGTATAGAGAAAATTTAAGTGATAACTGAGTGAATAGGCACAGAAATGGGAATGTAAGTTCAATGTTGCAAAATGCTAGGTGTTAAAATTTGGGAAATAAAGATGGGATGCAGAATTTATACTTGGTGGGGATATATTGTTGGAGGTGGAAGAAATAAGAGATCTTGGGGGTGACAGTGGATAAGGATCCAAAATTTAGGGGACATATTGCCAAAACTGTGAAGACATCACAAAGAATTCTGGGAATGATGCAGAGGACATTGACTTGCAGGAGATTCTTATTCCTTATTCTTGTTCTGGAAGATTTGGTCACCTGGTTTTCAAAAGGATGAAGAGATGTTGGAAAGGGTCCAGAGATGACTTACTAAAGTAGTTTATAATCTCTGGAATATCGAATATGAGGAAAGGTTCAGAAGATGCAATTTAGACGGTCTAGTGGATAGGATGAAGAGGGAATGATATGATAGAGACCTACAAGTTAGTAAGGGGTTGTTGTGAGATCAATGTTGGAGTAAACAACAGGGGATCTGGGGGAGAACCAGAGGACATTCCTGGAAGCTGTATAAGGAAGGTGTGAGCAGGGGGAGTGAGAAGCAGATTTTTTTGCACGCAGAGTTGTGAATGATCAGAATGCCTTGCCTGAGAGTGTGGTGTCTGCAGAGAATTTGAGTGTGTGTTTAAAGCATGGTATGACCAGTTGCATATGACAAAAGGACCTCCTAGATGAGTCTTTGACTCCATGGGGGTCTTGGGATAATAAAAATAATAATAATTTGTACTTTATATATACAAAGAGTAAAATCAGTTAAAATATATAACAAAACATACCTATATATTTTAGCATTCAGGCATGTTAATTGTCAACATATCATATAGTGATTCCTGCCTTACCACAGAATCATCAAAACGAAACTCTGTCAGATATCAAGGACTGACTATATATTTGTGTGTGTGTATAGATGATATTAAACGGGGTCAATTATGAAGGAGCAAAGCAACAAACTGGAAAGAAGACCTCCCTTTTAAGGAGTGTGGAGAAATTATTGAGGGTTTTGAACTTCATATCCAATTATCACCTTCACATGGTTGCACTCCATTAGTAGATATATACATAAACTACAAAAAACTGAATGAGGACAGGCTGGCAAATATGAGACAGCCAACCATATTGTATTCTATATTGCCTTAAAACAACCTAATATAATACAACACAACGTAACGTCATGCTGGCTAAAGCGTCACCTGGTTAAATAAAGCTGAGCCCTTTTTTTTTTTTTTAATCAGGTAATTAGCATAAACAATGAAAAGTCATCTACTGGAACAAACCTGCTAGGCTGGATGACAGTGGTTAACATACCTAACATTCAACCAATAGGCAGCAGGTTCAAATAATCCTACTGTGGGCATCAATGTTTGTGATTTTCCAAGTGGAAGATGAATCTCATCACCCATAGGGAGACCACCATCCCAATTATTGGAGACCTGAAGTGGTTTGAAAAAGTTTAATACTTGGTCTCAGGTTTCTGTATTATTAAAAATACAACAGAAAAAAGAAAAAAAAAAAGATGAAATTAATAAAAATAAGGTGAAAAAATCCCTAACCCACCAATGGTATAATGTACTATAAGTTTACAAGCTTATGTAGATTCGGAGCCACAAACATCAGCAAAATTGATGATAGAGCACCATCAACATATCAATGTAATAGAAGTCAATCTAACAAAAGAGCTGAAGAGGTATACCACATGGGCACAACTTGGCAGTCAAACAGGTTCTGCTAAATAAATACTGGATGTATTGTTTCAATCATAGAACGAAAGGGGTAGCGATAGCATTCAAACTAAACACAAATCGTCTATAGAGGATTTTACTGAGGAAGAAGTAGAAGAATGTTTCAAGTTATTAGAGGACTGACAAAGAAAATAGAAAAGCTGATCCTTACTGAAGATCTAAAGAACAGGGTTGGAAATGCATTCCAGGCATACAGAAATGTTTTGGGGAAATCTGGAGGAAAAAAAAGGGAGAGGGAGGGATAAAGCTAATAAATAGCAAGTGATTGTTGGAATTCTATCAAGACAGAATAATAATCAAAAACATAATTTCAATAAAAAAGATATGCACAATTCCACATGGAGAGAAGACAACAAGAAAAAAAGAAATCTTACTGTGTAACCACTGATAGTGATATCTAAACAAGTTATGATATATGAGGACAGGAGATTTTAAATATGAACATCATTTAGTTTTACACTACACAAAAATGCAGTTTTAAGTAGGATAAATATGAATATCCTACTGAAAAGAAAAATATATAAGAAATCTTTAAAAATAATTAAAATCAAGTATCTTTTAGAGGTTAACAGTATATCCACCAATTAAATATTATTCAAGAAATGAAAGTTTGAAAGTGAGAACCAAACATTAGAGTTTCAATGGCAAATTCTGAAGAAACCAGTAATGATTAAAATGAAGTTGTCTACAAGAAGAGAAAAATCCAAACTTCATGGTAGACACCAGAAGTTAAAGAGACAGTTTTGGAAAAGAATACATAGCAAAACTTCCTAGCAAGTAACTCAACAAATGTCCCGAGAGAACATACACAGAAAAACTTAAATGCTATGTGCAAAAGTAGCTAAACATGTCACAGAATACTGATAAGTGGGGAAGAGATGGCACTGTGGGTAGATAATGGATAGTATCATTGTTGTTAGAGGATAAAGTAATGCAGATAGTGGGTTTTGTTGTGGAGTGGAATACCCTCTTGCAATGAGTCAAACTGCTTAAAGATATCACAACAAATATCATGAAGGTGGCAAAATGTTTAGGAGGTTATTGAAAGAATCACAATGAAGAAAAGTACTGTAAAAGGGATCAGCAATGATAAAGATGATATAAAAAACTAAAGATATTCAAGTATATGGAGTATAATTACTTTGAAAGAATACCAAATAAGTTAGCATCAAATAAGACAAGCAGTAATGGATGGCTTTGTGGCATGAGGTATTGTCATCTTGATAGTAATACAGAACCATTCCATAATAACTCCACAGTATAGGCAGCACCTGATTATCCAGAATATCAAGGTACTGAGCTGCCTTCATGGAACCACAGACAACAACTAGTGGTCTCACTCCAAACCAGCTGAATGAACCCCACATTATTACTCCACCATCACTAAACTTTATTGTGGGTACAACACACTGTGGTAACAAGCGTTCACCAGGCTGCCTCCACAACCTGCTATCAGACTGGAAGCAGGTGAACCTCAATTCATTGCTCCAGAGTACCATTTCCCACCGGTCAATTATCCAGTTCACATGCTCTTTGCACCAAGCCAGACGAGCCACCTTGTTGGTTGTGATATTTGTCTTGTGTGCTGCTACTCTTCCGTGGAAACCCAGTAAATGGAGTTCTTTATATATAGTATCAGTGCTCACCATGTTGTTACTGGTGCTCTGGAATTCATCATGGTGGTCTGTACCGATTGTAACCAGTTTTTGCATAACACCCATTTTAACACTCTCCTGTCCCTGTCAGTCATTTTCGGCAACCACCCTGAATGTTTTCCTGCACCAGTGATGCCAGAACATCTCCATTTGTTGATCCCATCACCAACTGTTGATTTTGGATGCTCCAGTTGAGAAGCAATGGCACACATGGACACATGCCACCAATGTGACAGCCCAAGATGGCTCTCTCACAGTCACTGAGTTCACATCGTGTTGCCATACCACCTATATTCAACTGCTTCCTAATATCTGTACACCAGTTTTTATGTTATTAACAAACCTGGAATATCAATAACCTGAAATAACAGAGGTGTCTGGACAATTATTGGAAGATAGTATAGAAGTGGCCCTAGTCTTGAAGATACTTCACATGCAATCTTTGCATATATTTGGCTAAAGAAGCAAGACAAAACATATCAACTATAATTTACTTAACAAGGAGGTATGCAAGTTTTACAGTAGTTACACAACATAATTAAGAAGGCCTGTTAGAAGATCAAATTTCAGACAACTGGAGTAGAGCTCTACCCATAAATGAGTCTATTGACTGCATGGAGGTATTCTAAAAATACCCAGGAAGAGACTAAGAAAATTTGTAGTAGATAAACTAGGAGAAGAGAACAAGCTGAATTCAAGCCAAAGATAATTGATCAGGATCAGATTTCTAGCTAAGATTTCATGAGAATATGCCAGCCTGGTTGGAGATAAGTGGTTCACTTATCTGCTCTTTAGCCAACAGGCTGTAGGTTTGAATTCCACCATGCGCAGAGATGTTCGCGATTCTCTTTAGGTGTTAGACGAATTTGATTGCCCAGTATGAGACCACTGCTCCCTTTTCTGGCAGTTTAAAAAAAAAGTTTAGGATAAAAAAAATCTTAGTTCACCTATGGTATTTATGCACAATAGGTTTACCTTTGTGAGTAGAAGTAACATAAAAACAGAGAGAGAGAGAGAGAGAGAACAAGGATCTGTAAGAAGCACATGAAAAAGTGAAAGAGAAAAAAAGTTTCTTAATCCTACGATTTTTTTATGAGATAAGTGAAACACTAAACAGGAAATAGATTGACTGTATTTGAGTACCAAGCTAGCAGTTAAAATCACAAGAGTAGTACAGGAAGATAATTTGACACTGTCACCACCATTCTTTATCATCTATATGAGTCGCATTATTATTAACATCTGACCTCCATGGAATCAAACTCATGATGGGAAGTATTTGCATCATCTGCAAACAGCTGGATATCACATACTAATGCACACAATACTCATCCAATCATGCCTTAAACTGATTCACTGTGTCTACATTCACAACACACTCAGGCAATACATTCCTATCACCAACCACCCTCCATGCAAAGAACCTGCTCCTCGCTCCTCTCATCACACCCTCCTTATAAAGTTTCCAGCGATGGTCTCTTGTTCAGCCTCCCCCACTTCCCATTGTATGAAAAATCTCTTCCATGTTAACCTGATAACAAACCCCTGACTATCTTATGTCTCAATCGTATCCCCCCCCTCCCCTCTTCCTCCTATTCATGAGGCTCTGCAACTTAAGATTCTCTCAATCTGTCCTCATATTCCAGATTTCAACAACAGCTGACCTGCGAATCTTCTCTGAATCCTTTCCAACATATCCTCGTCACCATGAACCTCAGTGACCAAATCTGTGCACAATAATCCATATGAGGCCTGATCACTGCCTTATACAGTGGCATCATAACCTCTCTACTACTGCATGTCAGGGTCCTCCGCATCATTGCCATTATCTGATGTGACGTCTTCACAACTTATGCAATGTGGCCCTGAATTTCATGTCCTTGTCAAACATCATTCCTAGTTCTCTCATCTCCTCTACTTCCTTTAAAGTTTTCCCACCAAGTATATACTTTGCATCGCATTGTTGCTTACCAAATCTTAAAACATTACACTTTGCAACATTGAACTGACAGTTCCACTTACCTGCTCATTCATGAAATCTATTCAAATCCTCTTGTAAGACCATAACATCTGCTTGACTCTGCATTGTTCTCCCCAGTTTTGCATCATCTGCAAACAGCTGGATATCACTAGTTAAACCCATCCCAATATCATTGCCGGGGCCGTCGCCAGATTAGATCGCGCTCTGAGGCAAACAATTAAATATCGCCCCTGATGGATTATAAAACAAATATACAAGAAAATCTCCAATTGCTATTTTGTTTTTATTACAAGAGAAACATTAATGTAAAATGATTACATAATAATATTAATTAAATGTTTGCTCTACGGGGATATTGGACAAAACTTTATAAGCTCTTCTAAATGTAAATTATAAGCTATGTCCTTATAAATGTAAATTATAAGCTTCCACCTCTATCGATATAGTTGCTAGACCAACCAATCTTTCTTGGGTCACTGCTGTTCACAAATAATTTTTAAAGTTTAAGCTTGGAAACACTTCTTTCTGCACTTGTTAGAATAGCGCCGCCGCCTACTGCAATATGGCTGAACAAGCGCCCGTATTAAGCCGAGCCATGATGTATTACTTCAAACTTGGTATCACTTCTGGTTCTTGCTCCTACTGATGAGACCACAATAAATGTCAAAACAGGTCTGGGTAGTGACCCTTCCCATACATGTCAATAAGGATATCTGCATGGCATTATGGAATACTAAGGCAACTGATGTGACGTCATTAGCTTCTATATACAAGTAGCCCAGTTGTGAAGAAATTTCACATGCAAACTTTGTTCTGTTACATTTGGATAAAGGATGAAACCAAGAATATAATTTCTTGACATCTTTAATTTATAATATAATCAAGTGAAAAAAATTCCAACTTCTCTTGTTCATTTTCAAAACTTTATAGCAGTCAGGTAACTTGCACTTCAAGATCTTTTTAACCAATCTCCTTTCCATTCTTAAAGAGGGGTAAGGATAACCCTGTGAATTTTAATACCATCAAAATACAGTTCTGTCTCATTTCTAGAAATGAAAGACCACTCTGCTCTATCCCTCACTTTTGACAATATTCCTCTTGCCCAATTAGGACTAATTCCTTCAACTTTCTGGTATAATTTGTCTTGTACATTAAAAGAACCAGAGTGGATTACATGGTATTACTGTACCACATATAAAGTTTCTAAATACTTGTCTATGTTATTATATTCATTTACTGGAAAATCCACTTCTCACATCAAGAACTCCCTAGATTTAAAAAAAAAAGTTTGTAATATAGAACCTTGAGATATTTTATTTAGTCTTGATATAGTATCTCTTCATAAACATTCCTTTGGCTGATATTAATTTACTTAAACAAGATTTTCCTCCTGATATCAAACTTTTTGACTTTGTTATCCACTCTTGTTATTTCAGTGTACTAGACAAATCATACCAACAAGTTGAAGGAACAGCCATGGATAGTGTCTCTCTCTCTCCCCATCTCCTATCCATGCAAATTACGATATCGAGCATTTTGAAGATTATCTCCTTAAAAACATTTCTCCTAAACCTACAGTATAGCACAAATTATTTGCAGTATGAAAAAGTTCATTAGATTTAAAGCTATTTATTTCAAAAAGAAATATGATTCATCCTAGAATTTGGTTTACTTTAGAAGAAAAAAAATCAATCAACTAGCTTTTTTATGTATTTTAATTCTTCATCAACCAGATGGTAATTTACAGTTTTCTGTTCTTAAAAAAAGAAACTCATACTGATTTTTATATCTAAGTTAATTCTCGTCATCATCCTAGCCAAAAAATTGGAACTATCAAAACCCTGATACATCATGTTCATATTTGTTCCACATGAAAGTTAAACTAACAGACTAAGATAATGAGAAGGATAGGAAGTGAGGTTGAAAATGCAATCGACCTGACAGAGATAGCAGAGAGAAAATAACTCAGGATATGAAAGCAGAGTTGGCGAAGATGAGGCAAGAGATGAGAAAATTGTGGAGTGAAATGAGATTAACAGGTATATATGGAAGTAGAGGAAGGCTAGAAAAAGATGGCAGCGTGAAAGAGGTGTCCAATGATTCGAGAGTAACCATATATGGAGATTAGATTATCAGAGGTGTAGTAAATGAGGAGGTGCATAAGGTTTGCCTTTCCGAGGGGTAGATGCAGCAGTGTGATTGAAGCACTAGATACGAGGAAGAAGTGAAGAAAAGAGTTGGTAGTAGGCACAAATGATCTGGATGGCAACAAGAACGTTAGGATGGATATCATGAGGTTGCTGAGAAGAGTAAAAGATAAGTGTGGTAGGAAAGGTAGTCAGCATGTTGCCCAGGTATGACAGTGATGAGATGAGATGGCAAGTGAGGATTATGAATGGGATGCTAGCTGAGATGTGAAGAGAAAGGAATTCATTTTGTGAATGTGTAGGATGAATTTGAGGAACAGGTAGAGTCATAAAAAAACAGATGGGCTGCACCTGAATGAAATCAGTGTGAGTCAGTTAGAGAAACAATTGCTACAAGAGAGAGCGATGATGTGAATGCGAGACCTGAGTAAACAAGAGGTGACATGGAACAGCAGGTAAGTAGAGCAGGAGAGTATGTGAATGCAGAGGCAAGTGGCATGAGTGAAGAGAATGAGAGAGAGAGAGAAGGAATACATGACAAACAGGGAGGTCAGGGTGGAGAGGGAGACAGTGCGAGAAGAGTGGAGGTATGTGTGTACAAAACAGGATTGGGATGACCGGGGATGTGGGAGAAACAAGCAGATCTGAGGAGAGGTGTAAGATCAGTGATGATAGAGATGAGTGACCAAGGGGGGGGGGGGGGGGGAGTCACATCTGAGGATGGGTTTGAGAAGGCTTGTTATAGAATGAGAAATAAGCTAGTTTGTATGTATGTTTACAAATGCCAGAAGTATTCAAAATAAAATAAAAATCAAACTATTGCATTAATAGAGTATATTCCCAAAAATTGTGGGAATAAATGAGACATGGCTAGATGAGGATGGCATTCTGACAGGAATAGAAATGGACAGATATGATTTTCTTGATTAGCAAGAGAAAAAAAAAAGGGGGGGGGGTAGTGCTGTTGATGGTAATTGAGGAGTTACCTCCAAGTAAGGTGGAGATGAAAGGAACGAACAATGGCAGTGGTTTTGAACCAGTATGATGGTGTGAGGTAGACGAAAACAGAATGAAGTATCTAGTTGGATGTTGGTATAGGTCTGGTAATGTGGATGGCAGTAAAGAGGAAATGTTTATGCAAATCAGTCTTGCTACTAAGAAAAGGTTGATCTTTATGGGTGATTTTAATTATGGTGATATAGTCTGGAATGAAGAGACAGCATCTGGGAGCAAAGGGAATGAATTTCTTGAGTTTTTCAGGGACAACTACCTTAGGCAGTATGCAACAGAGGATACATGCAGATCAAGGGTCTCGGATTTGATTATCTCATCAGATGATGTTATTGTAAATGAGGTACTGAATCCCTCCGTTTGGTGAAAGTGAACATGAGGTAATTACTTGGGTAGTGGCTATTCATATGAGGGCTTCTGTGAGAAAGGGATATTTGGAACCATAAGGCTGGTGATTATGAGAAGCTCAGAAAACAGCTTCCAGCTATATCGTGGAATGAAGAATTGAAAGGAAAGGAGATCAGTGCTGCTTGGGATCTGTTCCAGAACTGTCTGGAAGAGGCAATGTCTGAATGCATTCCAAAGGTCAAGAAGTCGAATAAATTGGGTGTGAAATGGATAAATGAAGAGATGAAGCATGCAATTTGGAAGAAAGCACTATGGTGGCACAATAAGATAAGCGGTGATGATATTCAGTTGCACAAGAAGTATAAAGAGCAAGCAAGAGAGGTAACTCACATGCTAAGGGTAGCAAAAGTGCAGCACGAACAGCAGTAAGCTAATAAGGAATTCTAGAGAGTTTTTTCAATATGTGGCCAGTAGAAGAAAGAATGATTATAGAAAGATGGCACTGATTGGAGAGAATGGAATGGTGGAATGATAACCACTGAGGAGGATATAGCAGAGATACCGAATGAGTAGTAGCATCATGTAGAACTTGAGAGAGCAGTGGGAAAAGAGGAGTATGAGGCCTGTGATGGTGAGTGAGCAGGAGGCATATGAGGAATGGAGATGTCAATAAGGCCATAGGACTTGATGGTATATCACCGCATGACTTGAGTGAATGCTCCATGGAGTTAATAATAGCTTTAACTTTGCATTGCTTAGAAAGAAGTCAACGGATACCCCCATGGGCAAGATGCATCGCACCATGTAACAAGTCACGTGTTTGTAGATGGTATAAGTTGGAGGAATGTGATGCTCCCAAGTCAGGGCAACTATGTCTGGGTGAAATCGCTGCAAGAGAATTGAGAGAGAGAATTGGGCCATCCCAGGTCAACAACCAGTGATACCATACTGAGATGGAAGTGCAGGGATTCAACTGTAAGTGGTCCATGCAGTGGATAACCCATCCCACTCACTGAACATGACCATACAGTGCTACAAAGGTTAATATGTAAAATCCACCATTCGTCGGCTGACATGTTGAATGCAGAGTTCTGGGCATTGACTGGAACAGGAATCTGCAAAAAAAACATTCAGAACTAAGGCTTACAATGAGTTTCCACAGTAGGACCACAATATGCAAGCCCCACATTACCTCAACCAACATGGCGTGTCATGTTCAGTGGTGCAAACAATGAGACATGGAAGCTTGGAATGCTGTGTTGTGGAGTGAGGAATCATGCTACATCCTCTTCTGAGTAGATGGAGAGGTGCGAGTGTAGAGATGCCCAGTGAATGTCTCTTTCCAGAAAGCATAACCTCAACTATGAAATTCGGAGGTGACAGTGTGATGGCATAGTCCTGTTTTTCCTGGTTTGGCCTCTGACCTCTGTTTGTGGTGCTATGAACACTGAACTCCAAAAAGTAATGAACGTTGTGGACAATTCCTACTTTGTGGCATTTCTACAGAAATGACCATTGTCTCTTTCAACAAGACAATGCACCTTGTTATAAGGCTGCTGCTGTAAGTGCATGATCTGTACACATGAACATCACTATACTTGACTGGCCTCCACAGAGTCCTGATCTCAACCCTACTGAACATCTGTAGCATGAATTAGAACATCATGTGAGATCAAGGGACATTCACCCTGCAACGGTCCAAAATTCCCATTGATCGCTACTGTCACTTCTAGAAAATGTCTTGTAGGATTGCTGCAGACATCACAGCAAAAGGAGATGCTACATCTTATTAGTGGGTGCCATGTCTGCTTGTTCTTCACACTATGGTGTCCACTGACTTCTTTCTAAGCAGTATACCTCTAACTTGAGTCAGACTTGTCCAAGTTCCAAAGGAGTGAAAATAAGGCAAAATTGTTCCATTTCATAAAAGGGGTGATAAGATAAACCAATCTGTTTGTCTGAAGTTGTGGTAAAGATGTTAGAGAGAGAGAGACTAGTGAGAACCAGGATTCAGAATTGGTTTGATAACGACAAGGATGGAGAAGATGGGTAGTTTGCTAAAGGAAGATCGTGTTTTAGCAATCTACTTCAACAAGGTGAGTCCATCAGATAAAGTGGAAAGCACACACACACGGTGGTATGTTTAGATTTTGCTGAAGCCTTTGTGATATTGCCACATAACAAGCTGGTAATTTAACTGGAACAGATGGAGTTGGATGGCTGGTTAGCACATGGAATTGGAGATTGCTATCTGACAGGTATCAGTAAGTTGTGTATGGGGAGTGATATCCCAGAAGATTATGTGGCCTAGTGCTGTGGCCTAGGTTAGCCTAGTGGCTTTGCGCTTCGCAACCATATGCCTGGGGAAGGAGTGTCCTAGGTTCGATTCCCGTCGGAGACGGGAGGAGCTGAAGGATCTTCCTCAGCCATAGCCAAGTTAGCTGGTCTTGGGCGCGGGCAGTAGGGTTTTTTCTGCCAGTTTATCTGGTGCTTTTCATCCCGCAAGCAGGCAAACCGGCCCCTTGAACACACAGGGATACAGCTAAGAATACCTTGAGGCATAGGAGTGACCATTCTATCCTCGTATTTCGGTTACGAAATCCAAGCATGCTTGGAAGGTTGTGGGTCTTAAAAGGCCTGTTAAAGCCATTGGAATAGGATGGGATAGAAAGAGCCTTGGAAAGATAAATGCTCCACGTTAAAAAAAAAAAGGGGGATAGAAAAAGAAATACTAAAATAAGCGAAATAACTGGAGCAGAAAGAAGATATTGTGAAGTGTTGTAGAGCATGTAAGTGGAGATGTGCTAGTCATATTTTTGGACTGCCAGATGAAAGTTGGAAAAATTATGCACTGAGTGGATATCAAGCAAAGGAAAGAGAAGAAAAGGTTGTCAAAGAACAAGATGGAGGGATCATCTACAAAGATTTGACATGAGATAGTGGACATTGGCTAAAAAGAGACAGAACTAAAAAGTTAATGGGTTGGTGTATATCTAGCAGTGGAAGGAAAGAAGCTAAAAAAGAAGATTGCTTATAGAGCACTTATATAAAGAGTTATAAGACCTTATACTGACTGAACTTAAACAGATTCGATGGCCTTTGGTTATCCCATTTATCAGAAATATTATTACATCATTTTTATGCAAATCCCTGATTATTATTTCATAACACCTCTAAGGAGTCCAAAGACTCATTGAGAGCAGGCACCTACTCAACAACTGTCTCCACTACTTAATCCACCAACTACACCAAACCACCACTACAATCATCTGCCACCAACGCCATCCATCAACAGAATACAGGAAGAAAAACCCAAGTTTCTGGGTGAAAAAACCCTGCCACCTCCATATGGGATGGGCTAACTCACCTTGAATCAAAATATTTCCATATTAGGATTCCTCTCGTCACAACAAGAATCAAACTGAAGCCTTTCCCAATTGAAGGGCACAATGTACCATTATTCTTCCAATTGTGCTACAAAGGCACTAATTGTATGTTTTTTTTTTCCTTTTTATAATAATTAGGAATTTTACTGACCATCTGTCGTCTCATTAATGCTACACTAACACTTTTTGAAAAAGATTCTTTAATTGTAATTTTATATTTGCAGTTGAAAAAGAGATTGTGGAAGAGATATAAGGAGAGGGGTGGAGGGCAGATACATGAAGAATATAAGACTCAGGCCAGGAGAGTGACCAGAATGGTGAGGAAGGCAAAACTGGAATATGAGAAAGGATTGGCACTAAGATTCAAAGAAAATCCTAGGTAATTTTTTAGCTATGTGGCCACAGTAGGCAGAGAAACGATTGCGAAAGAATGACATTGTGGGATAAAAATGGGAATAGAGTAACTGATGCAGCGGACATAGTGGAATTGTTCACTGAGCACTTTATCAGAGTATTTCATCCTGGATCAGGTTTTAATACTAGAGGGATAGGGCAGGTTCAGGGTTTAGAGGTGCAAAAGGAGAGTGTGTTCCAAATACTGAGTACTCTGGATACCTGTAAAGCTGTTGGACTGGATGGTATTTTACCACGGGTTTTGAGAGAATGTGCTAAAGAACTGACAGCTCCATTGACTTGGCTTTTCAATAAAAGACTGGCTGCAGAAAAGGTACCCAGGGAACAGAAGGAAGGTAAGATAGTGCCGCTGCATAAGGGCAGTAGCACACTGGAAGTGTCTAATTATAGGCCTGCTTGTGTGTCATCAGTAGTTGTTAAGGTCTTGGAGAAATTAGTGAGGGACTATATACAACACTGGGCAGATGAGGACAATGTTATCTGTGAGAATCAACATGGATTTGTTAAGGGGCACTCTTGCTTTAGTAATATGATTGCCTTTTATAATAAAGTGACAAGAGCAGTTGATGAGGGAAAGGCATATACTGCCATTTTTTTTGGATTCTGCAAAGGTGACAGGGTGCCACATGATAACCTGATATTTATATTGTAGCACATGGGTTTAAATGTCGGGTTAGTCAAATGGATTCAGGTCTGGCTGATTGATAGGTATCAGAGAGTTGTGTATAATGGGGCAATATCAAGGAATCAGAAGGTTACAAGTGGCGTTCCACAGGGCTCAAGTACTGGGACTTGTATTGTTTAACCTTTATATCAATGATATTGTCAATGGATTGCAAGGGGCCACTCAGTTGTTTGCAGATGATGTGAAGCTGGGAAGGGTTATCAGTAATAGTGCAGATGTGGCAGCCCTGCAAGAGGATCTGAATAAACTAGACAAATGGGCCAACGAATGGGGTGTCGTTTCAATGCAGCAAAAAGTAAAGTCTTAAGGTTTGGGATCCATCGATGGGAGAATGCACACTCGATTGGAGGAGCTGTACTGGAGGAGGTAGGGGAGACAAGAGATCTGGGGGGGATGATTGATAGAAAACTGGAATTCAGGGAGCATATTGCAAAGGTGGTGAGGGGTAACTCAGAGGATTGCTGCAATACTGAAAAGGATGCTGACCTGCAGAGATAAAAGAGTTATCATTCTGTGGTATAAGACTCTGATCAGACTACACTTAGACTATTGTTCTCAGATTTGGTCCCAGGATTTGAAGGGGATAAATTGACTGTGGAAAGGGTACAGAGGCGAATAACAAAGATGGTTTCAGGACTGTACAATACGAGTTATGAGGATCAACTGAGGGAATGTGGACTGCAGAGTTTGGTGGATAGAAGAAGTAGAGGTGATATGATCGAGATTTTTAAACTGTTGAGAAGCAGTTACAGGGTAGACATTGGAGAGTTCTTTCACTTGGTGGAACGGCGGGAAGGAGCAATGACAAGGGGCCATCCCTGGAAATTACGAAAGGAGGCTGAGCGCAAGGGGGTGAGGAGTGGTTTCTTTGCGTGGAGGGTGGTTGAACCTTGGAATGCATTGCCTGAGAGAGTGGTTGGAGCGGGAACGGTCAATGGGTTCAAGGAGTGGTATGATAAACTTTGTGTTTACTAAAAACGACCTCCAATGACGAGTCTTTTGACTCCATGGAGGCCTGGATAATAATAATAATATTGTTCCATTATCAATGTACTGAGAATGCCTATGATATGTAGGCAAAAATTTTACAGCCTAATAAATTTATTTCATGCAAGTTTAAGTTTTTCTTTTGTTTAAAAAAAATATATATATGTCAGCATGCATACCTATGTTAAAGCAATTGCCTCTTCTATAGGTATTCTCATGGGCAATGCTCCTCTGAACTGGATGCTTCAATTGCTCTACTTTCCTGTGCTCATATATGAACATGAGTAGTTGCCAGTCAACATCCATTTACAGTTCAACTCCAAACACGGCAAACCAACTTCTCATCCTCTGCCTTCATTTGCTACAGCTCTGCTCTTTAGGCCAGTCAGTCCCAATGACTACAACCTTCAGGTTTTCAAAAAACACATCAAATTCTTCTTCTAGATCTAACCGCTTATCCACACACAAGCACAGTACATGTCAACAGGTCTCGAGAATTAAATTTTAAAAAATTATTAATGCACTATTCAATGCTTCTGGGATTTTTCTCTGTTCAAAACTAAGTATGAGGAGTTTCTTTCCTCTAAATTTCAACAATTTCAGTTTAATCTGCCAAGGTTACTTTTTTTTTTTTTATTAATGTTTCAAAGCACAGGGAATTTTTAATAAAAGAGGGAGAGTAGTCTGTGAGGGGAGGAAGTGATTTGGCTGGCCTCGTTGGCCAAGCGATTAGTGTATCTGCTCTGCTCTCCAGCCAAAAGGCTGTGGGTTCGAATCCTACCGTGGGCATGGATGTTTGTGATTGTCTGTGGAAATACTAATGGTGGCGGCAGGCAGTAGATGACATTGATGTAGTTGCAGTTGATTGTAGTTGGTGGATTGAGTGGTGGAGATAGAGAGATGTAGAGTAGCTGTCCTCTCTAGATGAGTCTTTGGACTCCCTGGAGGTGTCAAGTAATAATAATAATAATAATAAATGTTTGGCCAGTTTGTTTGTGAAGTTGTATATACTGCCAACTAATACTACTTTTCCATTCAATACTTGATACACTGGATACATCTCAATAGTCAGCATACTAAAATAAACTTCAAAACAGAAAAAGAAAAAAAGATACACTAGTAATATGAGTTCCTAATGGATCATTATCTTCTCAATTTACAGAAAACCCATGCATACAGGAAGTATTTGGATCAGCAATCTCCCCCCACCACCACCACCACCCATCCCGACAGTATGGCATCCTCAATGCACTTATTTACCAAGCTAGGACTAATTGTTCAATTGACAAAGCTCTTGAAACTGAGCTCAAGGACTTTTGCAACACCTTTTTGGCCAATGGCTACAATCCTTATAAAATACTGCCTGCTTCCCCAATCCCTCTTGCAATCAACACACCAAAACCATTCAATCCAATATATTAAGAATACATCAGAGTATCCTTAAGTTCTCTGCAAATACGATCACCATGCCACTCTCAAACAACTCATTCAGCTAGCTACCTTCAACCATTCTTCTAAAGATCAATCCTATCTCTGGTCAATGGTATCTGAATATCATATGCTATCACAATAAGGAATCTTTATTGTGATAGCATATCACAATAAAGATAATAATGATCTGTTCTGCTTATAGTGGAATCATTCTATTATATACAACCTACAAACTTTTCTTCAACATTATTAAACCAGAAGTTGGCAAAACTACTGAAATATTGTGCACCTACATTTTTTTTTATTATTATTAATTTTGCAAGTATCAGATCCATTCCTTGAGGCCTCTATCTTTGAGTTTTCTGATGGCAACTAATATGTCTGCAATTGTTGATTTAACTGCTTCTAGATCTTCTTTGCTCTATTTTACACGTCATCCAACTGTTTGGATACATTATCTTCTTCTGATCTATTTTACACGTCATCCAACTGTTTAGATGCATTATTGTTCAACAGCTCATCAAAATGTTCTACTCATTCTACAAACTACCACCTAATCTTCCAATCTTCAAAGCTAGCCTATCCAAGTCCTGCTCCTGAAGAGTTTACAATCCTCCACTCTTGTTCCTCCCAAATCAGGATTGCATGACTTAATCCCAACTAAAATCAACATGTTCACTTCATGATCATATCTAGTATCACCATATCTATAAAAACTGTTCACTCTCTTTTCTCTCTCTCTGCTCCATGACGTCCAAAGTAATTATCCTTCAAAAACTCTAAAATTTTGTTTCTATTCTCGTATGTTTACAGCTTCCAATCTATGCACCCATTGTTAAAATGTTCAATAATAATTACTTGTTTGATATTCATTGAATAAACATTTTGGTCTTAACTTCTGGTTAATTTTAAACAAATTTCAATGAACAATGAAACAAATTATTTAACTTTATTTCTAATACTTTTGTCACATCCCAACAATCATATAGCATAGTTTTCAAAATTATTCAGTTAGTGACATGATTGTCAAAAGAACTATACTCTAAATCCTGAACACATCAGGTTTTGACACTCTCACTAAACCAAAATCTTAATTTCACTTCTCATGCATTCTTCTAAATCTGGCACCTTAAATGTTTATTTTATAGCGACTATAAATTAAAGATACCAAGAAATTATATACTTGGTTTAATCCTTTATCGAAGTGTAAGCAAACAAAGTTTGCACCTGAAATATAATCAGGAGAGAGCAACTCGTATATAGAACTAATGACTTCACATCCCTTGCCTTAGTATCCCACAAGGCAAAACTGTGTGTGTATATATATAGTGACCCTTCCCATAATGCCATGCATTATGGAAAGGGTCACTACATATTTGTTTTTATTCAAAATAAAAACACCTTATAGCAACTTGTATAGGTAAAGTTGATAAGGCTCTGTATTACTAAAACCTTGGTATTTAGGGTCTAGCTACTCACTGAGGAGACCTCAAAAAAAGGTTGAAACCGGTCTGGGTAGTGACCCCCACCCATAATGTATTGCAGTATACATCTCTTAGTGAGATGCGCTTTACATTATGGAAAATACTAAGAATAGTGATCAGAGCTTTACCACCTTTACAATGAGTTGCCCTGGTGTTGCACCACCTTTAGACTTGAACTGCGTTCAGGCGCAAACTTAACTGTTTGCTTACTTGGGATTAGGAATAAAATAACCAAGTTTATAAAATTACTTGGTAACCCTATATATATATATATATATATATATATATATATATATATATATATATAGTGACCCTTCCCATAATGCATAGCATTATGGGAATCACTACCTAGACCAGTTTCAACCTTTGCTGAGGTCTTATCATTGGGAGTCAGACCCCGAGATGATACTAAGGTTGAAGTAGTGCAAAAGTCATATTTTTATGTACAAGTTGCCAAAAGGTATCACACATTATTAAAATATTCTGGATTAGAGATAGTTGTTGGATGTTTTTCCACTTCGTTATACTATAAATTAAAGATACCAAGAAATTACATACTTGGTTTAATTCTTTATCCAAGTGTAAGCAAACAAAGTTTGCACCTGAAATATTGCCCTATCACTTATTTTCAAATTCTGTGTTTCTTTCCCAAATATGTACATTACAAATTTATTAACCATTAAAAAATAACTTCATACTATTTTTTTTGTTTTGTATTTGGTCACCTAAACATCAAAACTTGAGCTTTTTCTTGGTTTTATTCGTTGACCAGATATTAATAAATGACATACACAAATTGCCAACAAGTTTAACCAGCTATTCTGTCTGGCTTCTTCAGAACTAGTATAATGGTACACACTAATTTGCTAGTAAAAAAGAAGAATGGAGTAACACAGTCAAATAAATTAAAACTGACGCGCATCATCATAAGCATGGTGTCTCAGTAATGACTGGGACACCACACTCCATGCTTATGATGTTATTCTTTTTTACTAGCAAACGTTAAGTGTGTACCGTTACACTTGTCCTGAAGGAGCCAAACAGAATAGCTAGTTAAACCTGTTGACAATTTGTGTATATCATTTATTAATATTTGGTCAATGAATAAAACCAAGAAAAAGCTCAAGTTTTAACTATATACTACTTAATTTTTATAAAATTAAATTGAATTACAAAACCAATGCATTTTTCACATTCTGAAACAGTTAGTAATGGTGATATTAGTGATAATCATGAACTATGCATAGCAATTTGCACATTTAATGAATGGGTTGGCTATGAAACATACAAAATCATGTAAGTGCTTGGTATTCTAGGAGTATAATAGCCTGATTAAGAATGCAAGCCATATACCATGGGCAATAGCAATATGTGCCCTCCTGTGATCATTTTTGATTATATATGATGGTGTCATGTAATATCAATGAATCAAATGGAAGCCTGAAATGTCATAATGTTGGGTGAGTTATAGTCGACCGTTCCTCCCACAATGAACCCTTGGAAATGTCATGTAATCATGTCTGGAACCTGTCCTGTAACTGAGTAATCTTCAAAACCCACCAGACACACTTATTTTTAATAAGCTCATTCAAAATAAACTGCTTCCTGGGGTTTAAATGAATTTAATTAAAAACTGGTTATAATTAATCTTAAAGTTCTGAAGATTAAAGCTATAAATTTCAAGTCTTGATGTTTATTATTATTACTGTGGTCTATCACTTCGAAATTTAAATTTCTTTACACTAACTAAGGCAGTACATTTGGTTTTCTTTGCTTCCATGTACATCTGTCCCTACGAATATTACTGGTGTGATAAAAATATTTAATAATTTAAAAACAAATTACAGCTGACAACGAATAGGTAATGAGGGACCATATTTCTATCACATTGAAATCCTAAATGTAGCTGCAACTAATGATCAACACGAAGCCGTCATTCATTCAGATTCGAAACAAATACGAAGTGAGTTATACGTGAAATATTTTTTCGCTTGACATATAAAGTGCGTGCATACAAGGGCACTAATAACAGATTACGGGTGGTACAATTTTACTTACTAGGTTTTCTTTACAGAACCGAAGATAATTCTCCATCACTCAATATTAAATTAAATGCTTTTATATACAGCTCAGACAATATAAACTGAATTCATGGTCATGTCACATTTACTTATAATTCACCTCATTAAAGAGGTCACCCATGATGAATAAAACTAAACCATCACTCAACACACATCAGGAACAACACACGAACAACTCGGAGGTGTTACAAATGATCAAAATATTGCTGTTTTCGTATCCCACAATTCAAGTTTCCAATGTTATAGGTTACCAAGAGAGGGCACTATTTCAAATTCCTGACGGGAAAACAGGCCAGTTTTTCAGTAGACGAAGTTCATCGTCCCAAATGCATTAAATTGGTAAGTTTGTCGATGCATTTCTTTCTTGTAGAAGACTGTCGTAATGACATAACAAGATTTTTAAAATATGATGGTTGATATGAGAATGTTTGAACAAACCTATTAAAAACAGTGCTGTAACAAAGTCGTAATAAGTTTGCATTTGGAAATCAGTTGGCAGGCGGGACCACTTCAGAATCACAGCAAGATTACTACTATTTCTAGCCAGCAGGCATAGTTGAAAGCACATGCAAGATACTGCAGATAACTGCTACCAACTATTAATCCTGAACGGTTTATCGGTTAAAAAAAAAAACTACATAGGCAAAGTGGATATTAGATCCAACATTATTTCAAAGCCAAATGTTTCTAGAAATTATGAAAGTTTCGTAAAAATTGACCGGAGAGCTTACAAAATCACAATCCTCGGCATCGGAGTTGCCTTAGCCTGCACTACTTAAAAGACATGAATGCTGCCGAAGCGTCCATATATTCGCTTTTTATTAGTGCATTTTTTAAGGTTTCACTGGCCTGACAGCTGTTACGAACTCGTTGGTTCTCTTCGGAGACCACTATATAAGTAAAAAGTTTGCTCCATAAACTATGCGATTCTCCAGATCACTCTAAACTCAACAAATAACCCGAAGGATCATTTAACTAAGCGGTGGTTCTTGCCGGCCTGGTTGGCCGAGTGGTTAGCGTGTCCGCTTTCCAGCCAAGAAGCTGCGGGTTCGAATCCCGCCGTGGGCATGGTTGTTTGTGATTGTCCTACAAACATTTTGTGGAAAGGGAATCTGCAATCCTACCCTTATTCTAGCAGAATACATCATTGCCAAAACCATGTGAGGTACGGCAGTGACCATACGTCGTCTACGGACATCAAATGTGAAAAAAAGGTGGTTCTCCTCAGTGACTGGCTTCCCCTACCACTGAATAGAACAGCTCATAATCCAGGGAAGAACATACACTGACACGACCCGATAGAGGCCATCCCGGAAAACATCAATTCAGGATTGCTTAAGAGAGATCAACCTTAAGAGAGCAAAACTCTCTCTAAAGGTTTCGAATTGTTCTCTGAAGAGAACAATTCGAAACCTGTTCGAAACAGCTGTCAAGCCAGTAAAACCTTTAAAAAATGCACTAATAAAGCGAATATATGGATGCATGGGTAGCATACATGTCTTTTAAGTAGTGCAAGCTAAGCCAACTCCGATGCTGAAAATTGTATTCTCTGGTCAATTTTACAAAACCTTCATAGTTTCTACAAACATTCAGCTTTGAAATAAAGTTGAATCTAATATACACTTAAATTATATATTTACTTCAATCCTCTATCCAAGCGTAAGCATACAAAGTTTGCATACGCTTGGATAGAGGATTGAAGTATCTTCAGGACTGGGGCAACTCGTGACAAAGGTTTCTGCCTTCGGAGACTGGTTGAGTATCTGGGGATTTGGGTCAGTTGGGGTGACCTGTATCAAGGTTACCTCGGCGAACGCTTTTCCAAGGAATATGAGCGGTTCTGCTCAGTGGTAAGATGTGCATGTCACTGAGCACAGCCACTACTCAGTTAAATGATCCTTCAGGTCGTTCGTTGTTGGGCGATCCGAGGAATCGTCCAATTTTTTTAGAGACCCTCCCGCACATAAACAAGCCTTGGGAGAGTTAATGAGCAGCCGGGAATTTGTGTCCGTTGGCATAGCCTGTATCGAAGTTGCCTCAGCAGATACATTTCCCTGGAATATGAGCGTTTCTGCTCAGTGGTAGGGTGTGCATATCATTGAGTAGAGCCGCCAAAGAATTAAATGATTCTTCAGGTCACTCATATTGGATGACTGACCTTTTTGGAGAATCTCTGATCATCAACAAGCCTTAGGAAAACTCTTGAGCATCCAGGAATTGGTGTTTTCTGGAATGGAAGTGTCTGTGAATGCTTTTCCCTGGATTATGAGCAGTTCTCCTCGCTGGTAGCCTGAACTTGTCACTAAGTAGAACCACCGCAGAGTTAAATGATCTTTTGGGTCACTCGTTGAGTTTAGAATGATCTGGTGGGATCACCTAACTTTTGGAATACACCCTTTATTTGCATAGTGTTCACCAAAAAGAACAGTAAGCCCATGTACTCCAGTGGTTTGTCTGCCTCTTCACCTGGTGATGGCCTGGCGTGATGGCGGACTCGCTTCTGGTTGTGCTGAGCTGAGGTTCGACTTGGTTTCAAGTGGAGTTTGACAGATTCCCGACAGTGATCCTATTGGGCACTGATTAGTTGTCATCTTCTTGGGACAGTTTTTCAGCCACTGACAAGTTTGCCAATACTGGACGGTGGTCATTTAAAGGTCACCTGTTCCAATATTTTGTAACTGGGACGATTTTGAACATGCTGTTCCTGCGTAGTAACTGAAGAGAACCAATCAGTTCGAAACAGCTATCAGGCCAATGAAACCTTAACAAAAATGCACTAATTAAAGGCAAATATATGGACGCTCGAAACCGTTCATGTCTTTTAAGTAGTGCAAACTAAGGCAACTCCAATGCTATGGATTGTATTTTATTATTATTATTATAAAAAAACCTCCTTGGAGTCAGACTCATCGTGATGAAGTCCACTGTTATACACACAGTTTATCATACTGTGCCTTAAATATATTCACTGTCTCTGTACTCACCACACTCTCGGGCAAAGCATTCCAATCACTCACCACTCTCCATGCAAAAAACCTGCTCTTCACTCCCCTGTTCACACCCTCCTTATACAGCCTCCAGGAATGACCTCTTGTTCTCCTGCTATCCTCAACTATTCTGTGCAAAACCTCCCCAACATTAATCTGGTAACAACCTCTTAACAGCCTATATGTCTCAATCATATCCTCCCCTCCTCCTTCTATCCATCAATTTCTGCAAATTGCATTGTGTCAATCTGTCTTCATACTCTACATTCCAGAGACAAGAAGCCACCTTAGTCAATCGCATCTGAACTTTTTCCAACGCAATTTCATCTTTTTCAAAACCAGGTGAACAGATCTGTGCACAGTAATCCATATGTGGCCTGATCAAAGCCTTATACAAAGGAACCATAACATCCTTTCTTCTACAAGTTAATGTCTTCTGCATCATTCCCATTGTCTACTGTGTTGTCTTCACAATTTTAGCATCATATCCCCGAAATTTTAGGTCTTTGTCTACAATCACTCCCAGATCTCTCATCTCCTCTACCTTTTCCAAGATAATTTCACCGATTGTGTACTTTACGTTCCATCTCTACTTCCCAAATTTCAAAACCTTACACTTTGAAACATTGAATTGACATCCCCACTCATTTACCCATTCAGACAGTGTATTCAAGCCTTCCTTCAAAGCTACAGCATCCACACCACTCCTGATAGCTCTCCCCAACTTTACATCATCTGCAAACAACTGCACATCACCATTCAGACCTCTCCAAATATCATTTTCATACAAATTAAACAGCAATAGGCCCAAAACAGACCCTTGAGGTACACCACTAGTAACTTTCCTCTTCTGGGATATCGCTCCTCATAGACAACTCGCTGATACTTATCACACAGCCAGTCTCCAATCCAGCGAACCAATCTACTGTTCATCCCCATCCGTTCCAATTTAATTACCAGCTTGTCATGTGGCAATTTATCAAACGCCATTGAAAAATCTAAATATACCACTGTACATGAAACACCCTTATCCAACGCATTTATCACTTTATTATAAAAAGTAAGCAGGTTGCTAAAGCACGATTTTCCTTTAGTAAATCCGTGCTGGCCGCCAAAGAGTATTTTTCTGTTGTCAACCCAATTCTGAATCTTATTCCTAACTAACATCTCTAATACCTTGACCACAACACCAGACACACAGACTGGTCTATAATTCAAAGCCTAACTCTTATCACCTCCGTTATGAATTTGAACAATTTTTCCCTCTTTCCACTCTTTTGGAACTTGACCCAGTGAGAGACTCATGTTGAAAAGATATACAAAAGCTGCTGTTATCTCTCTGGCACATTCCCTCAAAACACGTTGTGAAATAGCATCAAGTCCCACAGCCTTATTTATATCAAGTCCATTCAATTCCTCATATACTTCCTGTTCACTTACTAACAGTTCCTCCTCCTCCTCCTCCTCCTCCTCCTCCTCCTCCTCCTCCTCCTTTCCCACTGCTTTCAAGTTCTGCATGGTGCCACATTCACAAGAATGAAATACATTTATTAATTGCTCACTAAATATCTCAACTATATCCTCCGCAGCGGTTATCATGCCTCCGTTTTCAGCAATCAATCCCATCCTACCATAATCATTCTTTCTTCTACTGGCAACATATCGAAAAAACTCCTTAGGATTTTTTTTGGCCTCTTTAGCTAACTGCTGCTCATACTGCATTCTTGTTACCCTTATCAAGCTAGTCACCTTCATCGCCTGCTCTTTCTACTTCTCATGCAACTGGTTGTTATAAATACTCATTTTATGTTTCTTCCATAATACCTTCTTCCAGATTGCATACCTTACCTCTTGATTCATCCATTTTACACCCACTGTATTTACTCTCTTAACCTTTGGAATACACCCTGATATAGCCTTCACCGTATAGTTCTTGAGTATGGCCCAAGCAGCATTGATATCCTCTCCATCCAGTTCCTCTTTCCAATTTATTATCTCAAGCTGTTTCCTGAGCATTTCGTAATTACCAGTCTTATAATTCCACATATATCCCTTTCTAACAGACGTCCTCGAATGACTGGTCACCCTGAACGTGATCACTCTCACCAACTGGTGGAAGATTTGACACCTCATTTATAATAACATCATCTGATGAGATGATCAAATCCAATACTCTTGATCCTACTGTACCCTCCGTTACGTGCTGCCTAAGGTAATTATCTTTCAAAAACTCCAAAAATTCATTTTCTTTATCCCCAGATGCAGTCTCTTGCTTCCAGTCTATATTACCATAATTAAAGTCTCCCATAATGATAACTCGTTTCTCGCTAGCTAGGTCAATTTGCCTATACATTTCCTTCTCATTACCCTCCATAATACCAGGTCTATAGCAACACCCAACTAAATATTTCATCCTGTTTACTTCTACTTCACACCATACTGCCTCAAAACCGTGACCACTATTTGCACCTTGCAAATCCACCTTAGATGGGCACAATTCATCTGCTACCATTAACAGTACTCCTCCTCCTCCCTTTCTATCTTCACGAAAAATATCATATCCGTTCCTCTCTATTCCTGTTAGGATGTGATCATCATCTAACCACGTCTCACTTATACCAACAATTTTGGGGAACAGACTCAAGCAAAGCAACAATTTCGTTCCTCTTATTTGGAAAACTTCTATCATTAGTGAATAAACATAAGAAATCTTCACTGCTTCTACAAGTCCTACGAAATTCACTCCTACGATGTGACTCAATAGCTTCCCTAGTCACTTCCTCTATATTACCACCAATTCTACAACTTTCTTCACAGCTAAACTATTCCCACCCATCCCAGGCCATTTCAATCTGTGTTTACCCGCTTACACATTCACCTCTGAATTCAGCATCCACATGTTTCATAAAGTTTCTCTCCGTCCACCTTGACTCCCCCCGTTTCTCTGTTCGTGTTGTACCTCCACTCTCTCATTTACTTCATTCATAATATTCACCTCCCCATTTGCAAGTGAACAAATACCTCTCCCTACCCTGCTTTTTTTTTCTATTTTACATCACTTCGCACCACCTCAGATATATTCATTACAGTCATTACCTCTCCTGCCAGTAACAATCTCTCCAGCAGTCTCACACCAAACCCATTTAAATGCAGCCCATCTTCTTTATACAATTCCATTCATCCCTTAAATTCCTCCCACACATTCACAAAATGCACTCCATTCTCCTCACATAACTGCGCTAACATATCATTCATAATCTTTGCTCGCCTCCTCAGTTCATCACTATCATACCTTGGCAACACACTGACTACCTTTCCTATCACACTGTTATCTTTTACTCTCCTTAATAATCTCCTTATATCCAATCTGGCATTTTCCTTGTTCCCATCCAAATCATTTGTTCCTACTACAACCACCAACTCTTGTGCTCTCTTATTCCTCATGTGCAACGCTTCAATCACTCTCTCCATTCTACCACCAGGAAAACAAACCTTATGCATCTTCTCATTCAATACACTTCTAATAATGGAAATCTCCGTAGAGAGCCACTCTCAAATCATTCGATATATCTTTCGCATGGCCATCTTTCTTTCTGCTCTTTTTCACTCTTCCATGTATGTCTCTAATTCTTTTCAATCCATTTCGCATGCAGTTCATCTCTTGCCTCATCATCATCAACAACTCTGCTTTCATGTCTGCATCCAATATATATTTCTGTCTGACATTTTCATGTAGTTTCATATTATGCCTTTGGATATTTTTGGTTGCGCAGCATCTACAGCAGTCCTCACACTGATGTTCTGACGAAGATATCCATGGATACTTAACTGACCCATTTTCCTTCTGTTGAGCACATTTTGATCCTGTAATGGAAGCTGCTGATTATGTATTTTAGGAATCTTTGGCATAACAGCAGAAGGCCTGGATGTATCCCAAGACATCATCATCATCGTGGATCTACGGTCTTAATAAGAGTAATAAGAGTGAGACATCAGGTTCGATATATTTTATCACACTTTGTCAACTTGAAAAGAAGTAGATAATTCAGGTGATACAGAACAAGGCATCGTATTCATTACTGGGATTGACAATGAATCTTGGAACAAACTGTCAAAAGATGTGATTCCTCAATTTCTACTATTGTATCTTCAGTTTGTTTTGATCCTTTTACAAACACTGAACTCTGTATAGATGGATATGAGTTCTGAGTTGGACTAGGATATATATTTGAATTAGAAACGGAAATCTCATTTAATGGATAATCAGTTCCTGATTATCCATTAAATGTGAAAAGATCTGGCGTGTCTAATTCATTTACTTTTGATGACACATTGGCCTTCATGCCTTTACTGTTAGAACCACGAAGATATCTACTCCGAGGACTTACTCTTTTCTTCTTAATTACAGGTGGCAATTCTGTGCTGAATTTTTTCGGTTGCACCTCAGCAAGTAACAAGGCCTGGTTACTTGAGTCACGTTCACTCTTCTCCTGAATATCAATACTGGAAGTATTCCGCTGTGCAACTTCTGTACAGATCTCTATATTCAGACTTTTAGCAGCACTAAATAGCATAGCAAGTTGGTCCTGCGAAATAGTCACTTCACCCTTGTACATAAAATCTATTATCATTTTTAAATCCGTGTGTTTTATATCTTTGAGAATAACAACTGGATGTTTACAAGAGTTTTCAAGAAATATGCCATAAAAGAAAGAACTGCAGGCAGACAACACTATTTTGTGTTCTTTAAGTACCTTCACATACTAAAGTCACATCTACAAAAGTTTCAGTAAACAGTAATTCATTAAAAGTAATTAGTACATTGACATGATGATTATTCCATCTTAAACAGATCTGCTGAGCCTCCGTCTTCATAATCCATAATCTAGTAACATTTTTTATTTTTTGAAGTTAACCAATAACAAGTTGGAAAAATGAAACTAGCACCTAAATTGTTATATCTCTACCAGCAATACAATGGTAGTCATACACTTGTAAATTAGGCCTACACGACGCGTACACGAAATTCCTATCAGTGAAAAATGACAACGCATTACTGACTTTTTTCACCACATTAATGACTTCATTTATCCTAGGAATGTCTGATCACACATATGCCATCAATATAATTAAATTTCTGCACAAACTAATAATACAAACATGAAAAAATGAAAATTATCCGACATTAACTAACACGCCACCTTGGCAGATTGAAAGCTCTCTGGTTAATTTTACGAAACATTCATAATTTCTACAAACATTTGGCTTTGAAATAATGTTGGATCTAATATTCCCTTTGCCTGTGTAATATGTGTCTCGGCGATGTGTAATTTTACATCGCCGAGACGAAGCCGAATGGCTCTTTTTTAGTAATTAAAAAAACGCTTAAAAATGTTTAAGGGCCTATGTAGCTCAGTAGAAATGAAGTTTGCTCCCGAAGAAGGACTTAAGTTGGATTCTAGTCGCCAATAAGAGAAAGGTTTTCTTAGCCTTTCTTCGACCGGTTCCAAAGTCAGTCTATCTGTGAAAGGGAAAGCGAGGTTTTTTTTTTTTTTCATTTTTTAATTTTTTTTTACTTTACCAGATTTTCCTTTGGTAAAGTCATGAAAATGAATGGTAAAATCTACACTATTTCAGAAAATTAAATATTGTGTGAGTGTCAAGGACCATAAGACAGACGCAATTGTTAGTTCTTTCTTCCCTGGATAACGCTGAAAATTAGTGATAGTCTTTGGCCAGCTATCTCTGATTGGCTGCCAGTGGACATTGAACTGTCCCCTGAATCTCCAAAATTAAGAAAGGGATAAAACGACCTCGTCTACTACGTATAAAAACTAAAAGACATTGACTGATATTTTTTTTTCTATTAATATGTTTTTCTCCTCGATTGAACTAGAATAGGAACGAAAAGATTTCAACAACGCAATTCAGATAAATTCGTTGTAGCACTCAAAAATTTTACCTTAGTACTGGTCTCACACCTGTAAAGTCTGACACACTTTCTTTGTCCTTTTGCACCATCTTCTAGAACTTCCATAAATTTGGTCCCACATTCCTTACTTTAGAAAACTGGGATATTAGGACCTCCTTAAATTTATGGTTATCTCTAGTTTCTTTTAAGATAGGCGAGGAATAAAAGTATGTCTTTGCCTTCCCAATAAGGTTACTTTGGAGAAGAATTAGCATTTGGAGCTCACTCCATCTACCAATTCTTCTTAGTTCTTTTTTGTACTCAAAAAACGCTAGAACGTCATCAGATTCCTCCCCTGAGAACTGAGGAAAGACCTGTTGAGGATTTATCGTCCTAAAGAATTCAGAGTCATCTAAATCTGAGCTCGATGGTTGAGGCATACTTGCATTCATTTTACAAACTTAAAATTTCCTTTTTCCACACTCTTTGATATTCCAACAAATGCCTGATTGCCTTATACGAAGCCAAGACCAACTTATAGTGATTATTCCCTATTAACCTTAATTTTAAGGGCCCCTAATCACATCCTATCGGCTGAGCCATTGTTATATCGATGTTCTTTCTATATGATTTGGCTTAATTATAATTTATTAGTTGTTTGCTTAAATCTATCCTTTCTTACCTAAAACCATATACAATCAAAATCCTACAGGCTGCTCTATTGTTATATATTTACCTTTCGTTATTTATTCTTTCTTCTCTTACTTGAATGTTATTTTTATATCTAGGATTGTTTCCTCTTCGGATACTGGCGAATTTATATTTTGCTGCACCAGCCAGTTTCCTATAGTAGAAAAGATCCTTACTCAGGGAGACAATACTAGATTCTTAGCTTTCTTACACGATATCTTATTTAAACTGCCATATAGACTCAGATAATTGCAGTCGTGACCTAAATCTATTATTATATTCACTCTCTAAATCCTTCCCGCCAGAACAGGTTCTATTTTTATAAGTGGTAAGTTGAAATCGTAATCAGGCATGACTCAGGTTCAGGTAAATACGACATGTTTATTGGAATATCTAAAACACAATACAAAATTCATACACTCAATTATGGTCAATACTAAATAAAACTCGAATTAAGAGGTTAACACTTTCTAAATTAATTAAATCTTATAAAGCATGCTAAACACAGTAACTGCATATTGGGATAGATAGCAAATAATATGAAGTTCAGCTAAATACCTTTCAGTAGTATTACTCGCAAGAGAAAACTAACAAACATTCTAATCAAAAGACATATTTCGGTGATTACACCACATTTTTTTATTATTCAGTTATATAAAACACTGAAATAATAGTTCCCGACAAGTTTCGTAAATCGTAGGATTTACATCTTCAGGGGGTAAATAGTATAACTTAAAGTTTAAACAAGAGAATTAATAAATACAAATCATAACCGTCTGGCTAGTCATAAAACTCAAATAACAGAATGCAGATATATAACGTTATTGACATTGAACAATACTGGACGATGTCACGTGTTCTTGTTCTTGTGCATACAGTCCGAGCTCAGATTGAGGTAGATTTTTTGTTAGAGCTGACCACACTTGATGGAGAATTAAACCTTGATTTTTATTGCATTGGGTTGGGTTTTTTTAGCATATTAGCAGCTTCTTTAAATTTTCTTATATAACTGTTGTTTTCTATGTATGACATCGTCGTTTTTTTGCCACAGTACATTGTGTCCAGTGGACATGGTATTGAAAGGAAGACCCGTTTTTTGTTTTTTCACTTTTTCTATGAAATGTTTACTATTTTTTATGAAGTTTTAAATGCTACAGAATATGATAACAAAATGACAACTCTCCTGGAAGACACCAACACCTACAAACCCATAGACAGAGACCCAACTTGGCCCACACACAAAAAAAAAATGATCTAATAAAAAAAAAGTGCCTCTCTGGACGGAGGAATTTAAAAAATACTTACAATCAATACATCCTTTGATACCAAGAATATATGGTGTTCCAAAGATCCATAAGACAGATATACCTTTAAGACCAATAGTAGATGGAAGAGATTCACCGACTTCCGACTTGGCGAAATACCTCACCAACATGATCTCACAAGATATAGGAAAAACATCTTCCTTCAAAAAAAATAGTAAACATTTCATAGAAAAAGTGAAAGATATACATATTGGTCCAAAACACATCTTAGCAAGTCTCGACATTATCAGCTTGTTTACAAACGTCCTGAGACAAGAAATTTTGACTCTCCTAGAAGACCTCTTCCCTCCGGACATCTTGAATCTTTTTAAACATTGTATAAACAATACTTTTTCACCTATAAAGATAGAATCTGGGAACAAAAAGAAGGACTGGCCATGGGTTCATCATTATCACCGATATTAGCAAACCTATTTATGGAAAAATTTGAAAACAATACTCTTAAGAATTACGATAAAAAACCAAAAATATGGCTACGCTATGTGGACGATATTTTCATCATATTCAGTGGAACAACAGATGAACTTATCAATTTCAAAGATTATCTCAACAATTTGCACAACACCATAAAATTCACTTTAGAACAAGAAAAAAATAAAAAACTTCCTTTTCTGGATATTCTATTAGAAGTTAATGAAGAAAGTAAACTCTCCTTCTCAGTATATAGGAAGCCTACAAACACTGGAAGATTTCTAAATGCAACCTCACACCACCATCCTTCACAAGAAATAAGCTAATTAAAACTCTTCGAGACAGAGCATACAATATCTCCAGCACACAAGAAAGATGTAATGAAGAACTAAAATACTTAACACAAATCCTCCAACAGAATGGATATGAAACAAAAACCATCAAGAGAATCCTTAAAATGCCTCCAGCTAACAACACAATAAAACAGGATTACAAAATGCAATCTCGCTTCCTTATATCAAAAATGTTACAGACAAGCTAGCCAAATTAATGAACAAACACAACATAAAAGTAGCCTTTCTTCCTATGGAGAAAATCTCAAGATTCGTACATCCACCAAAACCACCTCATCATCCTCTTAAAAAACCAGGAGTCTACAAAATCCATATCTCTTGCGGGATTTGCTACGTAGGACAGACAGGAAGATCTGGAGAAATACGCATGGCTGAACACCAAAAAGAAAATCAATACAAAAGAGAACAAAAAACGGGTCTTGCTTTCCATACCACTTCCACTGGACACGATGTACTCTGGCAAAAAACGACGATGTCATACATAGAAAACAACAGTTATATAAGAAAATTTAAAGAAGCTGCTAATATGCTAAAAAACCCAACCCAATGCAATAAAAATCAAGGTTTAATTCTCCATCAAGTGTGGTCAGCTCTAATAAAAAATCTACCTCAATCTGAGCTCGGACTGTATGAACGAGAACAAGCACACGTGACATCATCCAGTATTGTTCAACGTGAATAATATTATATATCTGCATTCTGTTATTTGAGTTTTATGAATAGCCAGATGGTTATGATTTGTATTTATTAATTCTCTTGTTTAAACTTTAAGTTATACTATTTACCCCCTGAAGATGTAAATCCTACGATTTACGAAACTTGTCGGGAACTATTATTTCAGTGTTTTATATAACTGAATAATAAAAAAAAAATGTGGTGTAATCACCGAAATATATTTTTTGAACCAATTAGCCACGGAAGTCTACGCCGGCAAACATTCTAATGTTACTGAGATATTAAATTCTACTATTCTTATCGCATCAAGTTAATCCTATCATATACAAAATTACAAACGATCTCTTCCAAACAATTCTTCTTACTCTCAGAGGAGGTTAACTTTCTAAATAGAGACTGTCCACAGAGTTCTTTAGAATACAGTTCTTAATTTCACATTCGTGAACAATCTTCTCTCTTCTAATGAACTTTCGCACAAAAGTAGAGTAAGTGCACCTTTCCGAGCTTTTTCCTCGTCGTTCTGCACCGCGTGTATGTCTGGATACTTCTCATCTATCTATCCATACGCCAACGTAGGAGTTACGCTATCTTCATTCCTTCTGCCGAAAACGGAATCAAATCTTTGCGTTTCAGGAACAACTTGATGGGACTTTTCAGCGATGGCTTGATTCTGCTAGGACTGGAATTTTTACCTTTAGCTTTGCATAGAATCCTACTTCATTTTAAGAACGCTCGCAGTCCGACATCTTATCACGGACTTCTGCACCCCCCCCCCCCTTACGCGAAACTGCCCGCTAACTTCCGAACCACCAAAACAGCAAAATGTTACGACCAGAGAGAGTCTTCCGATACGGGCTCAACCCCTTATATTCTATAGAGCGCCCTCTTTTCTCAGTCCCCTTTTTGCACACGGCCCTTATCTCTTCCACCCCTTTGGGTTCATCCTTCGCTTTTACGAGGCAGTTATACTTGGATTCACAGAATACATGGCAACGTAATTTTCCGAGTGAGCTATAGCCACCAGCATTACGCTGTACACGTGTAGCTTTATGCCTTCCAGGAATTATTACTTAGCAACTTTTTAGATGACTCACAGTAAATTTTACATAGCTTAAGTGAGGCTTAAATTTAAATCAGATTATCTCTCTTTTTAGACATACTTAAAAATGAAATCTTAATATAATCACATCAGCTTAAATATAAGGCACTTGAAATAAAGAATACAAATTTTACATAAAGTGAAGAGGTTTCACTTTTAATTACAGCTGATGTGCAGGTATTTCTCTTTGTCAGCAAGTTTTATATGTTAGATTCCAAATGAATGATTTCGTTCCAAGATTCCTTCATTTAGGATCTAACACTACCAATAACTCTCTGGACACTATAACAATTTACAATTGATACCAGCAGGAGAACGTTTGGCTTTGATCACCTCCTGCATCCTTTGAAGAAGGTTTTCTACCAATGTGCTACAGACATCAGGTGGAATTTGTCTCCATTCCTCCATCAAAGCAGAACTGAGTTCAGCGGCACATCGAGAACGTCCTATACTGGACCTGAATCGCAGCTCCAATTCGTCCCACAGGTGTTTGATAGGGTTGAGTCAGGACTCTGTGCAGGCCAGGGCATTCTCTTCATATCATAACAGCTTTGTGGCATGGGGCATTGTCGTCATAAGAGTAACACGGGTCCGTTCCATATAAACTCCACAGTGTAGGTAGCACCTATTTATCCAACGTTATCCGCGTTATATATCAACGTTAGCTGATTTATTAAATAAATAAGCTAATGCCTTTTATTTCCTTATAGGAAGTAGGCGAGGCCTTTATACCCTATCCAGAATTTGGAGACCGAGTGAACAGTTCAATCACCAATGGTAGCCAATCAGAGATAAATGGCCCATGTCTTCAACAAAGCTCTTGTTGGGTGATAATTAAATTCACTCCGAAAATCTGCTTTCACATTCACTTGATGAAATGGAAATGGAATTCAGAGCATGTACCAAACGCAACAGTTTTTCTGGGTATGTCTTATCGAGAATGTATTCACAGAATTCACGAATCATTTCTCTTTCATTTAGTTGCAGTCTGATTGACAAATTTCTAATTTACGCCTCTCCGAATGTTAGCTGAGCATCAATATCTTCAGGCCAATGTTTTTCATCAGGCATGCAACCCCAAAGTGCTAGCTCAACATCTTCGCTATCAAGCGACCTTTTTTTCATTTGACTCTCTCAATTTGGTATAAAATGCTTTTGGGTCAATAGGAGGATTATTTTTTGGTGCTTTTTCTGGAAGTAAAACTCCAAGAAAGCACAGGCTGCATAACAGCACATCTATAATATTGTCCAAAATTCTGTCTTCTTTCTTCAAAAACTTGTACAAGTAAATTTATTTTTTGATTTGCCTTGTAAAGGTTCATGTCACTGTCTTGCAGGTCCAAACTTAATTCAGACAATTCTTGAAGAGCGTCACACATCAATCCTAGATCCAATAAAAAGTCTCTAGATGTTATTTTTCTTCTTAAGCCATCATAAGTACATTTATCATTTTTATATCTCCTAGGATCATGCATTCGCATCTTCAAAATGATACACTAGAGATTCCAAATTATTCCACACAGCCAAAACTGAACGGAAACTAGATGACACCCATCGAGTACTTAAAATTCTTCCAATTTTCAGCAACTCAATCTTTAGTGATTCTGCACATAAATGCAACTCTCTACTGTTTTTTGGTGAAGCATGGTATAGGATATAAAGTTTATCAATAAATGATTTGAATCTATTGATCCCTGAAATTTTCTTTACAGCATCACTTACTGATAATTATAGTCTGTGATTAGCATAATGCCAAGCTATAATAGAAGGAAATTTTTCTGACAGCAATTTTTTCACTCCACTTTTACACCCTAACATTACAGCAGCGCCATCAAATGCTAGAGAAACAAAATATTTTTTTTAAATAATCTTCTGTCATCCCATAATAGTTAAGATATTGGAGTAAGGAATCAAATACATTTTTTCCGTTACGTTTTAAGCTCGATCAAGTCCAAAAATAATTTTATCAGTGAACTAATTCCGACACCTTCTATTCAGCATCGAATATACATAATGAGAGTGGTTTTATTGCTTATTGTTGTTGATTCATTAATTATCAATGAAATTATATTTTTGGATTGAACAATTTCTTTAAACACATTTTTCTCATTTCTTCACTTACATGATTCACAATATTAATTCATGCATTGTCCGCACGGTTAGCCTAGTGGCTGTGTGCTTCGCAACCATTATGACTGGGGAAGGAGTGTCCCAGGTTCAATTCCCGTGGAAGACGTGAGGAATTTGAGGATCTTCCTCAGCCATAGCCAAGTTAGCCAGTCTTGGGCGCGGGAAATAGGGTTTTTTTTGCCAGTTTTTCTGGCGTTTTTCATCCCGCAAGCAGGCAAACCGGCCCCGGAACACACACGGATATACAGCCATAAAAACTTAACCCCCCATAAGTGGGCTCAACTCGCCCCAATAGGGACGGGGGAGAGAAAGGGAGGAAAGTCCATACGAATAAATAAATACATTTGTTGAATGAAGAATACTACCCATTTGAATTCCGTTCAGTTCTTATAGATCAATTTCAAAATTATGGAATATTGGTTTCCTTTGCGCCTGTGTAGCTCAGTGGATGTGGCGTTTGCACACCATCGCGCTAGGCCGCACGAAGGAAGTCTTGGTTTCGAGTCTAGTCGGCGACTAGAGGAAATTTTTCTAAGCCTTTTTTCGACCGGTTCCCGAGTTAGTCGATCTCTGGCACGGGCAAGCAGGTTTTTCCTCCCGGAAACTCGGGTTTTTCGTCCTGTAAACTCAAGAAAATCGACCGTAGAACCCACATTATTTCAGACATTAAATATATTGTGTTAGGGTTAGAGACCACGAGATGGCGGCACATTTGAGCCGTCTCTCTTCACTGCGTACCGCTTAATTAGTGATAGCCTTGGGCCATCTGTCTCTGATTGGGTACCAGTGGAGATTGAACTGCCCACTCAGTCTCCAAAACTTAGATAGGGCTAAATGGCCTCGCCTACTCCCGTATATACGGGAATAAAAAGGCGTTAGCTGATTTTTTTTTTTTAATGGTTTCCTTTGCTACTTTATATGCAGTTCGAAAATGTTTTGCAGTTATTTCTTTTTCACGAGAATAATGATTTAAAAAAACCCTTTCGAGGGTTTTTTTTTCGGTTTCAAAAACAATTTTTAATGCTGCTTTGCATGCTGCAGATTGTCTGTGATCAAACATTTTTTTTAGAAGTGAGCTCATCTGTAGCTTCCTATCTTTGCCAGAATATGTAATCTCATTATTGGCCCATTTCTTTGGAAATTTCCATTCCCATCTTTGTTTCAATTCCAAGAGTTATACCTTTTCTGCAAGGCATGCAGCCAAGTCATTTTTTTTATCTAATCTGCAGCAATTCGATCAGTCATTTTCAATTTGACCTTGCTCCTCAATATGAGCTTGAGGTGATTCGAAAACATCAACTGGCACCAATATTTCCATAGTTTTTGACTTCGTGTTTGTTATTATTCTGGGCTTTTTATTAATGGGACTGGTGGTTGAGAAGTAATTTTAAATCTTTTTCATTTTCAAACTTGGGGTCAGACTTTTACACTAAAAAGAAAAAAAAATGCTAAAAAAATGTGAAAATATAAAAAAAATTAAAAATATCAGCTAATGCCTTTTTATTCTGGTATAGGGAGTAGGCGAGGCCGTTTAGCCCTATCTAACTTTTGGAGATTGAGTGGGCGGTTCAATCTCCACTGGAAGCCAATCAGAGATAGCGGGCCCAAGGCTATCACTAATTAAGCAGCACGAAGTGAAGCGAGATGGTTCAACAAGTGCTGCCCTCTCGTGATCCCTAACCTTAACACGATATATTTAATGGGTGAAATAATGTGAGTTCTACGGTCGATTTTCTTGAGTTTACGTGACGAAAAACCCGAGTTTCCATGAGAAAAAACCTGCTTGCCCATGCCAGAGATCGACTAACACGGGAACAGGTCGAAAAAAAGGCTTAGAAAAATTTCCTCTAGTCGACGACTAGATTCGAAATAAAGTCTTCCTTCGTGCGGTCAAGCGCCGTTGTGTGCAAACGATATGAAAATAATGAGGTTAAATTTACGTCAATTCAATAAAGATATTTTTTAGATAAATAAGTGTCTTACCGAAAATCTTTCGTATGTTGTCAATCACACGTCCATACAGCCACAAACATAGATGCTAATGTCGTGCGCATGCATGCTACTAGGCGACGCCTGGAAACACGTGCATGTGTTATGTACACGCAAACATTACTTCAAAAATTAATTTTGAAAAATTGAAAAAAACTGTAAAGAAAATAGGTGCCAGACCGTCGTTCAAGTGCGTTACACCAGAAAAAAAAAAAAAAAAAAAATATATATATATATATATAATATATATATACAGGGTGTTCGGGATAAATTTGACATATTTATAATTAATTATATTTTTCCGTAAGTTACATGTATTAACACACACTTCTCTTCATTTAAAAGTTTGGACCCTTCTTCATTCATATACAAGATGTCAGAAAGGATGGATAGCTGGAACCCACCTGAATCATGGAAGAGAATAACTTGTATCATGATGATTCGTGCCCGCCATCAAAATAAGGATATTACGACTGCTTCCCAATGCTCCCTGAATACAGTAAAAACAATCAGGCATGAACTAGAGACTTGCAATGGTGACTACGAGGATGTAGCAAGAAGAAAGATCCCTAGCAGACGATCTGATTGCGTTCGTACAGCAGAATTCCTCGCAAATCTGCAGGAACAGGTGTTGAAGAACCCTGGCATTGGAATTCGGGCTTTGTTCGTGGAGTTGCTAACTGTAGTCAAGCCCTGGATAACAAGGGTAGCCAATGGTAGGCCGTATGTATGGCAGCAGGATTCGGCCCCTTGCCACACCTCTGGGAAAAGTCAAAAATGGTTGTCTGAAAATTTCTACGACTTCACCAGTCCAAATGTTTGGCCTCCAAACTCCCCAGACCTTAACCCCATGGATTATTTTGTATGGGGCGCAGTTGAAAAAGACACCAATCGCACTTCCAGTAATACAAAAGCCCAGTTAATGGATAAAATTAAAACAGTTTTTGCGGCCCTTCCCAGGGAGACTGTAGCATCAGCTTGTTCGAGGTTCCGAAGCAGAATTGAAGCTGTGATCGATGCTAATGGTAGTTATTTTGAGTAAATCTTGCTTGTTGATAGTATTGTAATTAACTCTGCCTGTAATGTTTTTTTGTCAATTCATTAAATTTAATAGATACAAAGAAGATTTTCTTTTTCCTTACGAAACTGTCAAATTTATCCCGAACACCCTGTATATATATGGTAGTATATATATAGTAGTATAGTAATATATATATATATATATATATATACTTGGCAAAAAAATTTGCCAAGTAGGCAAAAACACCACTTCCACTGAGCTACACATCCAGTGTAGCTCAGTGGAAGTGGTGTTTGAACGCCCCAGTACTAAACCGCCCGAAGATAGACCTAAGTTCAAGTCTAGTCGCCGAGTAGGGGAACTTTTTCTGTCATTTTTTCGACCGGTGTCCGAGTTAGTCGATCTTTGGCAAGGGAAACTCGTGTTTTTCATTCTTTGAACTGAATAAAATCGACCGTAGAACCAATACTATTTCAGGCATTAAAAATATTGCTTTAGCTTTAGGAACCACGAGATGGTGGCACTTGTTAAGCCGCCTCTCCACTGTGGCTGCTGAAATTAATGATGGCCTCGGGCCAGCTATCTCTGATTGGCTACCAGTGAAATTGAACTGCCTACTCGCAGTTCAACTTCAACTAACGCCTGTTTTTTTCCCTATATGGGAAAAAACAGGCGTTAGCTGATTAAATTTTTTTTTTTTAATCTGATTATGCATTCCTTATCATGCTAGTCTCCTTTCTTCCCTGATTCTTGTACTGTTCATGAGTTAGCCAGTCACCTTTCTTCATATATATCCTCCCACAACTTTTTTTTTTCTGCCAATGGTTAATGATACTACTCCTCCATCTAACTCTTAACAATTTACACTTCTGACTTTGGGTATACAGTGTAATATTGCTTTGACCAGATGCCACGCAAAAACCCATGTGTTAGTAAAATCCGTGTACTCTGAAAATTCTTCTCTTGCAGATCTGTATGCCATGGTACTGATTCAAGGTGTTTCCTCATTGTATCATAATCATCTGCCTTCTAGTTTCAGATATACACCTTCTTGATGCCTCCCAAGTGAAGACCACATGATCAGGTTCCCAAGAGGAGGTAATGTAGCCACCTTAGTTATGGATAAGCCTAATGATCCTATAGTTTTTGCAAAGGCTTTCGATAGATTGCCACGTGACAAACTATTAGTTAAATTGGACCAGATGAAGTTGAATAGTAGATTAGTGCGTTGGATTGGCTATGCAAAGTGTGCACAAGGTCTGCTTTCCGGGTGGTAGAATGAGCAGGATGGTGAAGCATTATATAAGAGGAGTACGAGCATAAAAGTTTGTAGTGGTAGTTGGAACGAATGATTTGACTGGTAAAAAGAAGATTGTCAGAAGAGATGTCATGAGAGTGTTAAGGGAAGCGAAAGATAACAATTTGGTAGGTAATGTAGTCAGTAAACACTACAAATGTCAAATGTAAGGACGTCATAAAACACCACAAATTCACCGAAATGAATAAAACACTACAAATGTCAAACAAGTTGACATTTGTAGTGTTTTATTCATTTCGTGTACCTATAAAATGAATACATCTCATAGAAAGCGTTCAAAAATATATACTCTTTCTCAGCACATATCCGTGACTCAAAGACAAATTGTCAATGAGTGTGGTGTTGGTCTGGGTACTGTTAATGTGATTTTAAAAGGTATTTTAAATTTAATTTATTTAATATATTAAAAGGTCAGGGGTGTAATCGGACCAGGGCGCTCCCTGGTACCTTTTTAAAACTATCAAAATTTTTAAATTCATTATAAGAAATATAATAATGAGACTTATAATGCATTTCCAGCTTTCGGTCAAAAAATAGCAGCTTGCACTCTTGTCATTTTCGTTTCAGAAAACAAGACAGTCTCTCTCTACCATATGGCCGTCGCATATCACAACAACAACAACAACAACAATAATAATAATGCCGCACTTCGTGCTCTGGATTTTTGTTTCCAAGGTAGAGCCCTGGCACTATTTCTTTTAGGACTACACTTCTGTATAAGTACCTTTTCTCCTGTACGAAAATGAGGATGTGGGCGAAAAATTCATCTGCTACGCCCGTCCATCTGCTTGGGTGCAGCATGATTCGGCGCTCAATAACACAACTTTCCAAGCTTCCCCATCCCACTCTTTGAACCATTGCAGACAACGGTGTATGTTGGTTCGGGTAATATGAGACCTGCATAGTGCAGTCCTATCATGAAAATCCATGATTTGAGCCTAGGTTCTGAATGTTTTTGTGCAGATTAATAAACATCGTACAGACGGGGTCGTCAACCTTTTTGAAGTGAGGAGCCATTTTTGAAATTATATCTGTTTAAAAAAAAAATTAGGGAGCCGCACGTTTTTTTTTTTTTTTAATAGTAACACATTATCATACTTGTAAAACACAGGGGTGACACGTCACATGAAATTATATGCTATTTTAAAATATTAAATAATAAAACAAAGATTTCCTTCTCCTTGCAAAAGCATATGTATAAAATCCAATAACACCTATTTATTTAATTTTTAAATTTAAAATATCTTCTTAGTGCGACTTTTGCTGTTGAAATTCTTCGGATAGTTTCTCAATATGCGGCGAATACGTCGTAATTTTCATTTTCAAATATGACGAAAGATTCACGTTGTTTAGTTGGTTTCTCAACTTACTTTTAATAAAATTAATATTGGAAAATATTTGCTCACACAAATATGTCGATCAGAAAATCGATAGAAGTCCAAATGCGTATGAATGTAAGTTCAGTTAACAATTCCACGTGTCAAATACAATCTGATCTTGCTTTTTAAGATCTATTTCACACCATTTGTGTTGTATTCCAAGGGTAGATTTTTGTCTTTCCAACTCCTCCAGCTTTAAGATTTCTAAATTTTGAATTGCTCAAATCCTTTGTTTTCAGGTTCTCAAAACTCAAGTTGAAATGCAGCCTCATCAGTTCCAGCAAAAGGTGTAAATATTAATTCGGCAGGATTAATTTCAAGTGGTCGCAATAAAAATGACAGTTGCCTTGTTCTTTCTAAACTCCTCAAATCTCCCATTAAATTCAGATTGCATATTTACCACAATTTCTTTGAAAAAGGTTAAATTTATGGAATTATCAGCTTGTTCTTGTTGATATTTCTTCAACGTAGGAAAATGTAATAATGTGCCTTTTTCTAAGTCTGTCGCAAACGAATATAAGTTTTATTCAAACGAGATCACTTCTAAAAGCAAAACTGCTGTATTTTCCTTTCCCTGTAGTTTCTTATTTCGTGCGTTGAAATTGGAAGTCATATCCATCATAAAGTAGAATTTTTGTAACCAATGAGTACCTTCTAATGCATATTCAAGGTCATTTTGTCTTAGAAACAACTTAACTTTTCCAAGGCTGGTGGCAAACCGCATCAACACCGCACCTCTGGAAAGCCATCTTATTCTGTTATGCAAAGGAAAATCGCAATATTCGCAATTGATTTCTTTAAGAAGTTCACGATGATGTAGCGGTATTGCCATTATTTTGTTAACAATTTCTACAACCGCTTTTGGAAAAGTTTGTGCACAAAGTATCTCTTGATGGATTATGCAGTGAAAGGAAAATACGTCATGCAAAATTTGTTTTTTAAATAAAGAAACAAAACCATTTTTTGTACCTTTCATGCTCGGCGCCCCATGTCGCAATAGATATTATTTCTTAATATTAATACCCTTACCTTACAAGCAAGTAGTAACAGCAGATTCAATGTCTTCTTCACGAGTTTCTCCTGTAAGTTGCAGTATGTCGAGTAATTCTTCCTGAGGTCCTTGAGAGTTTACGTATCTACAAATAAGTACAATCTGCGCCATGTCATCCACATCGCATGATTCGTCACGGGCAATGGAGAATCCTGGTGTTGAATTTAGATTTGTAACCTTGCTGATTTGTTATATCTTTTGCCATTTGTATAGTTCTGTCCCTTACAATCTTAGCAGATAATGGCATGCTTTTTTTGTAAATATTTCCGCGCTGCTTTTAAAATCGCAGAAAAGATATTCGGACATTTTAATAAAACATTCTTTCAAATATTTGCCGTCCGTAAAAGATTTTCCTCGTTTAACAACTCTTCTACTGCCTTTTTTCTTTCATCTCCCTGTGGATATGCATTGTCAAATGTATCGTGTTTATTTAAAAAATGTCTTTGTATATTTGATTTTTTTTGTTTGAAAGCTTTTTGGCATATTAAAGCTTTTTTTTTTCATGTGTGACGTATATGCGAAACTTATTGGTAACAGAAAAGTTTTATATTATCACTTATATTAGTAATAATATAAAACGAGTTTTGATATGTATATAAAGTCAATATCAACAGTCCCTGATTACGAACGCGTTAAGAAAGGGACAGAAAGATTTGGAACCTCCCTGGAGAACATTCGAAGTAAATACAATTAACCACTGATTTGAAATGAAACATATGAATAAGCAATATTTACTAATATTCGTTAAGCGCCGAAATACGCAGGAAGCAAAGTTTGTGAACCAACACCAATGTGTGAATTTTTCCATTAAAATATAAAAAATAACAAAAAAGAAATAATAAAAGTTGAATACGTTTCTTTTAAAATAAAAAAAATACACTTAGTCTTAAAACATTTTAAATTTGTTTTCATTATTTCACGGCCCCCTCAACAAAACCTACGGCCCCCAAGGGGGCCGCGGCACACAGTTTGGGAAGCGCTGGCTTAGAGGATCTGAATATACTTTCCGAATCTTATTGTTGGACATCGCAACACGAGATTCACTATAGAATTAGAAATGAATAACTATCTGATCTTTTATGCATAAAAAAACATCACCTAACGCTTTTTTTTATTCCCGTATAGGGAGTAGGCGAGGCCATTTAGCCATATCTAACTTTTGGAGACTGAGTGGGCAGTTCAATTTCCACTGGCAGACAATCAGAGATAGTTGGCCCAAGGCTATCACTAATTAAGTGGCACGCAGTGAAGAGAGACAGCCCACAAGTAATGCCATGCATATCATTATCATTATTATTATTATTATTAAGGATACTATGAACAAGCAGTTCTCTGCACCCTACACACACCTTACAGACTTAATGAAACACAATATCAGGATTTCCATTCAGTGACGAGTTATGGCATTCCAAATTATCGTGTGGGCGGGTGGGTCCATGTGTGTGAATGAATTTTGAATCCCATGGCAGTGGTGAATATCAAATCAGCCTACTTCCAACACAGCAGCGAAACAATTAAACAATAACTGATTGGTGTCATCCTCAGATAAGCTTAATAAAAAGCTGTGAGGCTGCAAGTTGAGACATTACACCTTAACCGGGATCAACAGGAAGAAAAGAAAAAAATCCATTTCTTACAACTACAGCATTTAAATACATTAAAGCAAAAATTGTAAATTGTAAATATATATTATTGTGTAGCTCAGTGGATGTGGCGTTTGCACACCACGGCACTTAACCACACGAAAGAAGACTTCTTGGAATCGAATCTAGTCGGCGACTAGAAGAAATTTTTCTAAGCCTTTTTTCGACCGGTTCCCGAGTTCGTCGATCTCTGGCATGGACAAGCAGGTTTTTTCTCGCGGAAACTCCGGCTTTTCGTCCCGTAAACTCAAGAAAATCGACCGTAGAACCCACATTATTTCAGACATTAAATACGAGTGTTAGGGTTAGGGACAATGAGATGGCGGCAATTGTTGAGCCGTCTCTCTTCAATGCGTGTGCTTAATTAGTGATAGCCTTGGGCCAGCTATCTCTGATTGGGTACCAATGGAGATTGAACCGCCCACTCAGTCTCCAAAAGTTAGATAGGGCTAAACGGTCTCGCCTACTAACTATATAATGGAATAAAAAGGCGTTAGCTGATTTATTATTATTATTGTTATTATAGGCAACTCCAAGGAGTGCTTAGACTCATCGAGGGAAGCCCAAAACATAGGCTGACTGTATTTCCTTGAGACAAAAACGGGACATTGGGATAGCAAGAATGGGATGGGGGCTATGTAGTATTCTTTACTAATGAAAAAGTAAGACGATAAAAAAAGTTTTATTACATAAACATATTGAGCATACCATTAATCTTCAGTGAGAACCAATACAAAAATTTAGGTGTACTTAGAGGGGGACTGTATTTCACCACGATCGTACCATGAATATTTTTCTGATGAAGTGATCTTACACAGCAAATTTCTGTCTTTCAACACCTTATCATAAAGCTTCTCATACTCCATTACGCAATTTTGTTTTAGAACTAACATAGCCCTCATTGTCTCAACACTTAATCTAGATTTCTTCTTTGACCATATTGTTCATGACAGAATATATTCTCACAAGAGGTGCTACACTTCCTGGAAAAAAAATAATAAACTTTACAACATTACAAAAGTCTTGAAAGTCTAGGCAATTTTCGCTCATTTCCGAAAAAATCTCTACCCATCTATCAGATACACGAATGTTTTCTGTATTTCATGTATCCAACTGCCTCACACTTATAGATTTTATGACGGTCCACTGAGCGAATACACAAATTTCTTTTGTTTTTGTGCGTGTGATGAGTTCTTCGTGCAGGCTGTCCTGTATTTCTTTCCATTCATGTGTCTTCTTTATAGAACCCACTTTAACTTCTCAGTGTTTCCTAAACTACACTTCCACTTGTTGACATATTCTACGCTGGTTTCATAGAAATTCTCGTCTACCTCAAGAAACTTAGCCTCATTAATTTCTCCTGAATCTACTAATTTTTCAGTTGTTTTTTTGACATCAGTAGTTACAAACACTTCACTTTTTCTGGACTCTAAATTGTTTAAAAGATTTCCAATGTTCATGGCTACTTCTGTAGCTGAAATATTATCTTTTTCAATTAAGCTAATGTATGCTAGGAACGTAGACACTTGATCTCTTGCAAATGACGACCACAATTTCAAACAGGGATCTTCAAACAATTTTCGCAACATAACAGGGCATTTTTCTCGAGAAAGAAAATAAGAACGAAGCCCATCAAAGATGCTTAAAATACTGTCAATTGATGGACCCAAGGACAAAAATCTTGTATTTCCATGTTCTAACAATTTAGTGTAATTGTTTCCTGCAAAGTCACAAAAGATTTTCAGTTCTTCAACTCTGACTATGTATATATTGAAGTATTTGTACTCTCGCTGCGAAACATTCAGTATCAATTGGGAAACACTCGACTGCATGCCGGAGATAATTGTGTATAGGGCATTTTTCTCGAGAAAGAAAATAAGAACGAAGCCCATCAAAGATGCTTAAAATACTGTCAATTGATGGACCCAAGGACAAAAATCTTGTATTTCCATGTTCTAACAATTTAGTGTAATTGTTTCCTACAAAGTCACAAAAGATTTTCAGTTCTTCAACTCTGACTATGTATATATTGAAGTATTTGTACTCTCGCTGCAAAACATTCAGTATCAATTGGGAAACGCTCGACTGCATGCCGGAGATAATTGTGTATAATGTGCGCCCCCACAATCAATACTGATAATCTGTCTCTTCAGTTCAGTTTCAAGTTTTTGCCACACATTATTTTTGCCAAGTCTTTTGCAACCAACAAAATTGGTGTTCGTGTTGAGTACACACAAGCAACACTTTGTAGATTTGTAATTCAAATTTGTAAGACAAATTTGTCACTTACATCCATCAAAATAGCACACTGTAGATCAGATGTTTTACCAGGTAAGGAAATAAAGTCTATAATTTTGTCTTGAACGCCAGAATTTGGCAAAACTTTTTCCAATACGCACAACGATTGGAAAACGTTTGATGTCTTTTTTTTTGTTTTGTTTGTTTGTTTGTTTGTTTGTTTGATGTATCTAAACTGAATGTAATGCTTTTTGTTTTATTAAAATCCTCTATTACTTCGCCCAATATGTATGGTGATAAAACGTTGGTAATTATTGGTTCTGATTTATTACGTGCTGAAGAAAATTTTGGTTCATAAATTTTATTTATCAATGTCAACAAGCAGTCATTTGCGCGAAACCTTTGGCCGTGACAAACAGCATGATAAGAAACAAGAACTTCAGTTGCTGCAATTTTATCGCTTTCACTATCACCATAAACGAGCTGATGTTTTTAACTGAAGTCAGTCTTTTCAGCATCCTTGTGTTTCTGGCTATGTAGATATTGGTTGATGTCGCTTCTGCCTCCATGAGCAAGGAAAATTGGACGTTACAATATTGGCATATCACTTCACTACACAGCTTGTCCGGTATAATAAATTTGAATTCTTTCTGGAGATCATCATTAAAACTGCAGTTTCGCCTCTTTGACATTGCAAGGATAAAGCTTTAAAAAATAAGACTTAAACTTTTAAAAAAAATATGAAATTTAAACCACCAGCATTGATTAACAAAGGCACCGGTTATCATATGGGCAAAACAAAAACTAACGCTAAAGCAGAAGAGACGCCACGTCTGAGACGAGCTAGTGTTGCCAACATGTATTTTTTATTTTCTCTGAATAAATCACTGCAAGTATTGATATTTAGTATCGAACAATGCGACTCCATGATTATACAAATTACACTGATATCTACGATATAGATATACGATTATAGGTTATGAATAATATTTTATGAATGACCAATTAAAATATATTTGTAGTTTTTTATTAAAACGGGACAAAATTGACATTTTAATTAAAACGATGGGACAGCAGGAAAATATGAAAAAAGGTACTGTCCCGTTCAAAACGGTACGTATGGTCAGCTACCTAAACATCATGTCAAGAACAACTATTCAGCATCTGCACAGTATCTATCATACTTTACTTTGAACTTATTTACAGTCATGGCACCCTCAACAAACTCAGGCAGTTTATTCCATTCATTCACCACTGTCCAAGTAAAAAACTTAGTTTTAACATATTTGCTAACTACACTCTTGCTCAGTTTTTATGGATGGCTCCTAGTTCTCCCACCACCAGACATGTTCTGAAAATTTCCTCTGAATTAATCTTGTAAAAACCCTTCAGTAATTTGAATGTCTCAATCATATTAACTCTTTTCCGCCTATCGACCAATTTCTGTAATCCACAGATCTTCAACCTGTCCTCGTAAGGTTCATTCCATAGACCAGCTATCATCTTGGTCACTCGCCTCTGGATCCTATCTACCTCTTCCCAATCAAGAAGAAACCCTGGCGCACAGATCTGGGCGCCAGGGTTTCAAGATGGGGTCTTATCAAGACTCGATAAAGAGGAAAAATAACTTGCTTGTCTCTGTTCGTCAAAGTATTCTTCAGTAACCAAGTGATCTAATGAGCTGATTTAGCCACTTTTGCAATGTGACCCGTAAACATGAACTCCCTATCCACCAACACTCCCAAATCCTTGGCCTCTTAATCTCCTGGAGTACAGTTCCACCAATGTAGTATACTGCGGCTAATCTTTTCACTCCAAAATGCATAACCTTACATTTTGCCACATTAAACTGACATCCATATCCAAAGTATCCTGCAAAATTTTGACATCATGTGCATTCACTATTGCTCTACTCAACTTTGCATCATCAGCAAACAAATAAACAGTTCCTCTCAGATCCTTTTCTATATGTTAATGAACAAATTAAATAGCAGTGGTCCAAGAACAGAGCGCTATGGCACAACCCTAGTCACAGGCCTTCTTTTGGACTCTACTCCTGAATAAACTACTCTCTGATATCTCTCCATCAACCACTCTCCTATTTATCTCACCAACCCTATATCAATCCCCGTATGCTGCAGTTTACTGATTAGAATTCCATGTGGTATCCTGTCAAAGATCTTAGCAAGGTCCAGCAGTATCACTGTAAATCCATTACCCTTATCCAGTTCAGGCTGTCACTGTGTTATAAAACATGAGCAAGTTACTGAGGCATGATCTACCTTTCACAAATCCATGCTTCCCAGATACAATATCCCATTATCACCTATCCATTCCTGTATTTTGCTCTTGACTACTTTCTCCAAAACTTTGACAACGACTCCTGATATGCTGATCGGTTGGTAATTTCAACAGCAGTCTTAGAGCCTTCTTTATGGAATGAAACTATTTTTCTCTCTTTCCACCCCCCCCCCCTCGGGACTAACCCACACCTGAGACTCAAATTAAGCAAAATGGTCAAGGACACTGACAATTCTTTTGCCGCTTCGCGTAAGACCCCTATCTGGTATACCATCCAATCCCACAGATGTATTCACATTAAGGTTTTGTAATATACTATTCACCTCCATTTCATTCACATCAATTCCTGTATAAGCTATTGGTTCCCTCATTCCAGCAATATCACCACCTGGATGATATACTTTTGCAAAGTGTTCGCTTAGTAATTCTACTATTTTAACTGATTCAGTTACCTCTCTACCATCGGCATTCCTTAAAATCATTCTGCGTATACGTTTTTTCTTTTATTTGCAGCATATCGAAACAACTGTTTGAGATTCTCTTTAGCTTGCGTTGCTAATTTCCTTTCATAATCTGCTTTTGCTTTCCTTACCACAATAGTTACCATTCTAGCCTGTGCTGTGTACTGTGCGTGTGCCTTCAGGTCACCTATCTCCTTAAATTCTCTCCACAGTTGTTTCTTTTTTTGCAGCTAGCTTAATGGTGTTATTCATTCATTTAACCCCCATTTGATTTACTCTTTGGACTCTAGTATGCAGTCAGCCATTACCTCCTTCAAACGCTACTTTACCACTTCCCATGCACTATCAACATCCAGCAGTTTTACATGCCATGGCACAGAAGCAAGCAATCTCCTAAGCTTGTCATACTTACCAGCCCGGTAATTCCACATGTGCCCTGTCTTAATTGAAAATTCCACATATAATTTATTGTTATTATATAAATATTGTAAAAATACTGGGAAAAAATTAAAAATAGCTTTGTGAAAAAATGAAATGAATGCATTCAGCATTCATACCTGGAGAGGAAAAGAGAAGTAGGGTTAGACAGAAGCCCAGATGAAGAAATGAACTCACTCTAACAGCAAGACCAACCTGATCGAGCACAGCCCAAAATAGAGCCAATGGAATAACTTGGGGGAGGCTTTTTCCCAGCCTGTGGGATTCTACAGACTGACAAAAACATGTTTATGTGTGAGGAGAATACACAAGGGGTTGATACATGTTAAGATAAAATATAATTTATATTTCTTAAAAAAATTATTATTATTATTATTATTATTATTATTATTATTATTAACTGAATGTAGCATATGATTTGAAGTGTATAGAAAAACCAATTCATATAAAGTCACTTCATGCTATCGTTATTATTATGTGACACCTCCAAAGAATCGAAGGACTCATTGGAGAACTCTTCGTACACAATCCTCTGTTCATACTATTAATCCACAATCTGCATACTACGCCACTATCTTCAATTGATTGCGTGTGTACTGACGATTTTCTTGTATATGGGATATAAATAAAGAGTTTCCAGGAGAAGAAAGATGAAGTTCATATAAAGATTGTTCTTGTGGTGATGAGAATTGAACAAGATTTTTTTCCAGCAGGAAGACTCAATATGCTGTCATTCTTTTAACTATGCTTCGGAGGTGCTTTTCACCATCGAAACAAAAGATCGTCATTATCACCTAAGAGACAGAGTATTCAATATCTTAGGAAAAGATGAAAATGAAAAGAAAAGGAAAACATAATTGACTTGATTGCTTTATCACTGATTATTCCTATGAGGTTTTCCGAAAAGATTGATCTAGCCAGAAGAGACTTATTGCAACGTATATGACTTTAGTTTTTCCTTTTATGCACTGCAAATGGTGCAACTAAAAGAAAAATTTGGCTGATTCAAAATTTTTTTGAAACACAGCTGGTAGGTGTCTGAAGTTATAGTAATAAGCATGAGCTTGATGGTCACTCTCTTTTATGACCTCCACTGCGCCAAACCAGCGTTGGTCGAATTTCGATTTTAAATCTGAAAAAAAAAAAAAAGTAAATAAAAATAATTATGAAACCTGCCGGTGCTAAATCACACGAATGCTGCAAGTGTTCAAGCATCGTATTAGATTTAGAAGCCAGAAACTATTTTATATATGCGTATATTGGTACTTGATATGACTTAAGTTGTAACTTAGTAATGTATTACTAATACATTACTAAGTTGTTTTAATTAAATATTTTTTCTGATAGTGCATTTTTAGAGTTTTTTTCTGTTAAACCTGTCTCAAAAAAGTGTAAATGATTGATATTTTTCGTGATATCGGTGATAGAGTAAGAAAAATAACCACGTATGTGTTACGTAACCATGCTGCTTATCTAGAATTTAGCAAAGTGACAAGTGGCAGATCCAGACTATCTTTCTGGAGGGGGTGATTCCCTTATCGAAGGCGGCGATTAAGATGTATTTGTTATTATAGTCAACATTTCTTGTTTTAATAATAGTATTTATTCGATGCTGTGAGTTGAATAGGGGAAAAAAATAAAAAACAAGAAAAGGAAGAACAACATATAAAGGTTCCTTTTTGTTCTTATTATAATATATTTTGTCAAAAGTTCGCAATATTATTATGATAAGAGAGGCGATCACTTTCCTGGTAATCCATGTTTCTTCTTCTTATGTTGTTTGAGAATCTTGCTGAGAGCATCCACCCCAAATTCATCCAGCATGTTTGCAGATTTGGCCTCTGCAGAAAGCGATGTTTCAATATGCTCCACATGAAGATGTGGAGCATAATGAAAATTTCTTAAATGTTCACCATTTAGGAAACTTTCCTATGTTTTTCAGGTGCATTTGCAAAACATCTTTTTTTCAATATAGCCTGTCTGTTTTGTTCTCCTCTCTGCTTTAGTAGTCACGTCGTAGTTCTCGAAGTTTTCAGGTTTCATGATTTGGTCGTTTTCCATTTCCTGTGTGGGATGTATTATTTATAATAAGTCTACCTACGATGCTGATGTTGTATATGTTCCGCAACTTTTCGTGTGGAAATAATGCTTTAAAAAGTATCTAGAATAATTGAGGAATCATTAACACTATGGGCAGTGGCGGATTATCCAATAGACGCACTAGGCGCGCGCCTAGGGCCTTGTCGTCTCGAGGGGGCCTCAAAAAGACTCATTTTAATGATTTATCTATAATGTTTGTAGAAAATGATAGAGTTAATATGTTAAATTATGATAACATTACCGATCAATTTGCAGATTTAAAAGCAAAAAACATTGTAAGTTAATAATAACAAGACAAATTAAATAAATAATTATAAATAAAGGGAAAAAACGTGTTATTGTTTAAGGATTTTATTGTTTTTTTAATATAAAAAAACACTTTTACATAAAGGGCCTTATTACAAAATTGTGCCTAGGGCCTCAAAGGAACATAATCCGCTACTGACTATGGGACATATGTCCTCACTTTTACATTCACTTTGGAGATTTCATTTTTTTTTTCTTATATAAACAATAAGAAAAAAACACAAATATATTCTTATTTCAGATCTAAATCACTATATATCATAAAATGCGCAGTATTTCACTCTTTTACTAATGTCCAGTCAGACTGGTTGACCTCTTAGATGAACAATGTCTTCACTTAACAGGTCATGGATTCGAATCCTACTAGGATACGTGTTTGTGAATATCTTTAGGTAATAAATGAAGTTCTTAACCAGGGGTGTAGTCCTAAAAGAAATTGTGCCAGGGAAACAAAACCTTGGAAACAAAAATCCAGAGCACGAAGTGCGGCATTATTATTATTATTATTATTATTATTATTATTATTATTATTATTATTATTATTATTATTATTATTATTATAATTTATTATATTGAATCTAAAAATTTTGATAGTTTTAAAAAAGTACCAGGGCGTCGCCCTGGCCGACTACGTCCCTGTTCTTAACCCTTGAAACGCCTTGATAAAGTTCCATGTTTAGAATCTAGAGGGAAATTTTCGAATTGTTTAATCCTTTGTTCACCCATCCAAAGTGTATACAATGTATACTGTATAATAGGATTGCAACTGTTCGTGGAGGTGGGATACACGTAAGATATTATTCGAGAATCAGAATCAAGTAGGTCAAATTAATATAGTCATTTCTTTCATATCAAATTTTAAAAAAAGTAAATAGTAATTGTCTTGAAAATAATTTTACTTATATGGTTATGTAGGTATATTATTATTGTTGGCGCCCTCTGGGATTCCAAGGATTCCTCGCGGAAGGGCAAACTACACCATCTACGATCTCATTATTACTTTTTCTGTTAACTATTTGTCTTTTGCCGATTTGCTCCTTGCAAAATGAGAAACTTCCATTTCTAAAACAGTATATCTCCGGAAGTATACAGTGCTGTCATAGTAACTGATCACCCCTTGAGGTTGTCCAAGGCTACCATGACAAGAAATTCAAGATTATTCAAGATTCAAGAAGGTAATATCAGGAAATTCAATATGATCAAGATATTTACAGAATAACCTCCTCTGAAAGTGGAATCATCTCATTAAAAAAAAAACAGAAAAAAATTAGATTTTCTAATTTATAAACACAACAATTAACATCTTAAAGTTCTCAAAAAATCAAAAATTAGCTAGCGCCTTTTTATTCCCATATAAGGAGTAGGCCAGGCCGTTTAGCCCTATCTAACTTTTGGAGACTGGGTGGGCAGTTCAATCTCCACTGGTACCCAATCAGAGATAGCTGGCCCAAGGCTATCACTAATTAAGCGGCACGCAATGAAGAGAGACGGCTCAACAAGCGCCGCCATCTCGTGGTCCCTAACTCTAAAACAATATATTTAATGTCTGAAATAATGTGGGTTCTACGGTCGATTTTCTTGAGTTTATGGGACAAAACACCCGAGTTTCTGGGAGAAAAAACCTGCTTGCCCATGCCAGAGATCGACTAACTTGGGAACCGGTCGAAAAAGGGCTTAGAAAAATTTCCTCTAGTCGACGACTAGATTCGAAATAAAGTCTTCCTTCGTGCGGTAAAGCGCCGTGGTGTGCAAACGACACATCCCCTGAGCGATAGAGGCTCTCATCTTAAAGTTAAAAATATTAAATTGCAAATAACGCTAATTAATTAACTAAGGAGCCAGCACTTCTTTCATTCGAGAATCCGACGATAATAACAGTTACCGAAGGAAGGCCACTCAGGACCGAATCTGTTGGTAAAGTTTCGGGAGGCTAATTTATCAGCCGATGAAAATAACCATGCTGCTTACTCTACCAGGTGGTGCATGGAAGGAGTGCATGTATAGTAACTTGCAAGAGGTGTAGTGTGTGTGTGTGTGTGTGTGTGTGTGTGTGTGTGTGTGTGTGTGTGTGTGTGTGTGTGTGTGTGTGTGTGTGTGTGTGTGGAGGGGAGAGATGGGAGAGGCCGATATTCCACTACCATGAAATGTTAGCATAACAATGTCCACGCAGTTAAAAAAAAAAATTCCAAAAAAATTCTACGAAAAATTTCAAAATAGCAAAAAGTGCAGCAAAATAGCTGCAAAGCATAAAAATATACAAAAAAAACCCTTAACAAAATGAGAAATAACTTTCACATCGACTTATCGAACATCAGAACCTCAATATATGTATATATATATTCTTATATATATTGAGGTTCTGATGTTCGATAAGTTCCCCCAACTGACCTCAACTACACCAACTCCATCTACTGAGATTTTTTCCCACAGACAATCACAAACATCCATGCCCACAGCGGGATTCGAACTCACAGCGTTTTGGCTGGAGAGCAGATACGCTAACCACTCGTCTACCCAGGCCGGCTTGGCTGAACCTCAAGTGGCATCCTCTGCGGCTACTACAGCTCTCTTCATCTTTCCAGAATATGGCATGCATGCTGCCTTCCATAAGAAGGACCGAACGCGATTTTAAGTCCACCAAAACCTCCATATCACCCCACAAAAAAAATCAGGCGTTCATGAGATTCATGCTCTTGTGGCATTGTTATGTAGGCCAGAAGGAAGGTTGGGAGAAATCTGTATGTCTGAACACGTAAAAAACGGCCAAGAAAGAAGACAGCATAAATCAGGCATGGCATTCTACGCAACTACTACAGGCCATCAGGCAGTTTGGGAACAAACAAAAATATCATATATTGATCGTATTTGATTTACAAGAAAGTTTAAGGAAGCTTCGCAAATGCTTAGGATCCCTATACAATGCAATAAAAATCAACGGTTAATCTTTCACCAAGTATGGTCAGCTTTCATCAACAATTTAACTGCCACGGACCTAGGATATAACGTGTGGTGCCACAGAATGCGATAGCAACAACTAGCAGCGTTCCAGCCTGCATACAATAACCATACGACCATTTTATTTTGGTTTCTCATTTGTATGTAACAGTTGCGAAGTTATCATAGCATCTAATATGTGTAATTAACTGTTTATAGTATTTTGTTGTGTAAAACTTTTTTGTACCAGTACCCCTGATGATGTAAGTCTTACGACTTATGTAACTTGTCGGATTATAGTTGCTTATTTTTATTAAATTCTTTATTTACATCATAATGTGGTCTCAATACCAAATACCTCCCACAAAATATAAACATGATCAAGTAATATTAATTTCAATATGTAAAGTTCTTCTTCTTCTTTGGTGCATCAATCCGAAAACTGGTAAATATATTACAGCACATCACAACATCCTGTCTTGTGACTTCCTTTTCATCTCTTCAATAGCATCATTATGTTATTTATATGTGAAATTCTTGGTCTGCCTCGTGGCCTCTATCCTTCTACAGTCCCCTACATTATTTCTTTAATCAGTCCCCCCCCCCATGTCTCAAATGGTGTCCAATTAGGCTTTTTCTTCTCTTATTGATGTGTTTCATTAATGATCGCTCTTCATGAACTATATTCAGAACTTCTTCATTACTTTTCTTTTCTGTCCAATTAATTTTCATCATCTTTCTCCAGCACCAAATTTCAAATGCCTCCAGCTTTTTCATGTCTTGTTTTGTTAGAGTCCAAGTCTCACAACCATATAATGGAATGCTCCATATGTATGTTTTCACTAGCCTTTTTTTGAGCTGGATGCTGTCCTTTACTGGTAAAAATGTTTCTTCTGTTATAGAATGCTTTTTTGGCTAGGATTATTCGTGCTTTAATATCTGATTGGTTTCTTCCATCTTCTGTGATAAGACTTCCAAGATATTTAAAAGAGGATACCTGTTGTAGTAGGTTATTATTTATTTCCAGGTTTATTTTCATTGGATTTGCTTTACTTGTAATTAATAATTTTGTTTTCTTATAATTAATTTTTAGGTTGTACTGTGTGAAGATTTCTTCGATCTTTGTTAGGGTGGCATTCAGTTTGTTTTCGTTATCAGCTAAAACTGCTATATCATCCGCAAACTGTAGCCAGTTAATATCAATTCCATTTATCTTAGTTCCGGTTTCTATTAGTTCTTTCAGTTTATTTATTGCATCTTCAATGTACAGATTAACAATATGGATGAAAGAGAGCACTCCTGTCTTACACCTCTACGTATTTTTGCTATTGCGGTTTTTGTTGTATTGCTGACTGCTTCTATTAGGGCTTCTTGATGCTTGTAAATATTAAATATGAGCCTTCTATCTCTCCAATCTACCTTTATTGTTTTTAGGAGGTGAAACATTTGATTCCAGTCAATACTATGGAAGGCTTTGTCCAAGTCAAGAAAGACTATCAGAGTATTTTGATTCTTCTCCAATCTTCTTGCAATAACTGTTCTTAGAGCTGGATTGCTTCTCTTGTCCCCTGCTGTTTCCTGAATCCAAAATGTTCCCCTGTTTATTTTTGATAATTGTACTTCGTGTCTTGTTTTGCTGGCTTATTCCTTTTATAATGTTATAAGCTTTATCGATTCTTCCAGTCTTTGTTAGATCTTCTATTTCTTTACATTTCTCTGTAAACCATTGTTCTTTTGCTTCTTTACACTTTCTATTTATCATATTTTTTATATGTTTATATTTGTCTTTGCTTTCTTCCTTTAGGGAGGTTTTATATTTTTTTCTTTCATCTATTAGATCTAGAATGTCCTGGGTGATCCATGGTTCTTTTTATTTGCTTCTTCTTCCTTAATCCTATACGTCATTGGCGGCCTTGATGATTGTATCCTTCAAATGAGTCCATTTTTCCTCTATGTTTTTCTTTTCCCTCTCTCCAGTTTTAATGCTTTCATCAGTTTACTGTTTATAGTTTCTATGGTTTTCCTCTGTTTTCAGGTTACTATGTTCCATTTGGGCCTTTTCCTTGGTTGTGACAACTTTTTAAATTTCAGATTACATTTCAATAAAACCAAATTGTGGTCACTATCAACATCAGCTCCCGGGTAAATTTTGTATAATTTTACTTGATTTTTAAATCTATTTCTTGTAATAATATAATCTATTTGGTACCTTTCTATATCTCCTGGCATTTTCCAAGTATACCTTCTTCTTTTTGGTACCTCATACCAGGTATTATTAATGATCAGATTGAATCGGTGGCAGAACTCCAAAAGTCTATCTCCTCTTTCATTTCGGCATCCAAGTCCATACTTTCCAACCTCTCTACCATCTTTGCCTTCACCAATGACTGCATTCCATCCCCCATGACAATAAGATTATCTTCCTTCTTGGTCAGTTTGATTAGATTCTCAATATCTACATATACTCTCTCAACTTCATCATCACCGTGGTCACAAGTAGGCACGTAAGCTTATATTATTATAATATTTGTTGGTTTTGCTTCTAGTTTTACCATTATCAATCTGCTACTACATTTTACTGAGTTGATTACTCTTCTTCCCCATTCCTTATTGAGAACCACCACGACTCCATTTTTTGTTGTCTCATCACCTGAATAAATGATTCTGTAATCACCACTCCAAAAGTCTCCAGTTCCAGTCCATCTCATTTCACTAATTCTCAATATGGCTATTTTTAATCTATCCATTTCTCTCTTCAAATTTTCCAATTTTCCAATTTGTAGGAGGGTTCTCACATTCCACGTCCCAATGAATGTAAAAGAATTTCACTGGTTTACGATCTGGGAAGCCTTGCTTCTTCCCCTGCCGTGCACAAGTATTGAGCCACCATTGTGCGCTTTACTGTCCTTTAGAATGTCCATCCCTACTGCTATCTTACTAGGGATAAATAGCCTTCTAGAGAGGTTCAGTGTGCTAGCCGTTTCTCATTCCTCATGATTATCCGCCTACCACAGTATCCTTTACACCATTGTCACTTATGGTGATCTTCTGCTGATCAGGATTAAAGTTGTTGCTGCCCCAACTTCCGGCGGGCTGTAACTTATTTAATGGCGGTTACATCTCGACATGTCGCATCCCCGTCAGTGGAAATGTGTGGCTTTTTACAGAGAAAACCATGCTACTGTCTATCTCACCACTTCCTGTTGGTAGATGCCGTCCCATTGTCCACGACTGCTTATTCACAGGTTTCCCTGTTTATTCGCAGCTAACCTCTGTATATCCAGAAGCCATTCCTCTATCCGCAACTCGGGGATGCACTTGGTAGCATGGGACCCATGCCCCAAGATGTAAAGTTACCAAGTTGAAATGCTTTTATTTTGAATAGTTTAAAGACATAATAAAAGCATTTCTGTACACCTGGATAAAATTACTTCTTTTAAATTTTAATGAAAAAAGAAATTATCTAGTAAACTTAAAAGACAATTATTGGGAAATCGTTGACCATTTTGACAGAAGGACAGAGTTCATAAGTTCCTTGTCCATTCAAAAACATGTGAGCATGTTATTTTAGGGTGATTCTTATAAAAGGAATACATAATAATAATAAGCTAATGCCTTTTTATTCCCTTATAGAGAGTAGGCAAGGCCTTTTAACCCTGTTTAGCTCTTGGAGACTGAGTAGGCAGTTCCATCTCCACCGGTAGCAAATCAGAGACAACTGGCCCGTGACTGTCATTAATTATAAGCTGCCACCGATGAAGAAACTGGCAAGCAAGTGCTGCCATCTCTTGGAACATAACTCTAACAGGATATGTTACTGTCTGAATCGTTCTACGGTGGATTTTTTTGAGTTTACTGGATGAAAAACCGGAGAAAAAAACTGGCGTGCCAGCGATCGAAGATAGGCTTAGAAAAAGTTCCTCTAGTTGGCGACTAGAACTGAAGTCTATTTTCGGGTAGCCTAGCGCAGAAGATGCAAGTTTCGGATTGGAGTCAGGAGCCCTCCTCTATTTTGGTCAGTACTCCTATCTTGTCGTATGATATCACAGATTTTAATGTTTAGTCTGCTGGTTTGTCAAAGTTTGGTTTCCTGGATGCAGATAACATCAGCATCATGTTTGTCAGCTAGTAGTAATAGTTCATTTAGTTTTTCTTTTTTCTGGTGTAAAGATACCATTTAAATTACATTGGATGATATTAATATTTCTTGTAATGTGTGGAATGATTTGCTCCTTTCTCAACTCTGACATCATTTCCAAATCAAGAGTCGCGTCGGCTGCCCCATACGCTGTAGCATAGTTATAATTATTATAATTATTATTATTATTATTATTCCTGATACCTCTAAGGAGTCCAAAGACTCATCGCGGGAGGACACCTGTAACTGTCTCAACCACTACACCGAACCTCTACTACGAATCATCTCCATCAACGCCATCTACCGCAGCCCCCCTTCACCACCACCACCACAACTAGTATTTTTGTCTGTAAATTGCGTGTGTTCTGAAGGGCCGATTTGTCTGTATGCAGGATAAAAAAAACGAGTTTCCTGAAGAAAAAACCATGCTAATGACTAAAATGTGTCTCCATGATGGGAAAAAAGAAATGCTGATGTTAGATTATCCAGAGGGCATTATGAGGAGGTGTTAGTCAGACTTTGCCCTCCATTTAGGGAGTAAAAGCCCCTAGTAGATTTATTATTGTTATTTTATTATTATTATTGTTGCAAATTAGAGAATTTTAATTTTTTTCGTTTTGTGTATCAGATTATTTTTATTAATTAAAAAGTTAATATTAAGTTTAATGAAATTTGTGCAAATCAGTGTGTTTGCTAATAATTATTATATATACCCGTATATGTCGGTGTATAAGACGACTCTCAAATACCACAGAAAACCCCTCGAAATCATGGGTCGTCTTATACGGCGAGTATAAAAAGGGAAGCTTAATTTCTTGAATGAACATTTAGGTAGTTGCAATACATCGTTATAGAAGAAAACAGGCAGTGTTTATAAACAAATCAGATTAATTTTTTGTTACATAAATTTATTTAAAATATTACAATAGATGTAAGTCTTAACCACCTTAACGGCCATTATGGTCAAATACGCATCTTCATGTGCTTCGTATCCATCATATATTTCAATGTAATATCAATGGTATTGCAATTTTAATATGCACTTCGCATCCATGATAACCTTGACGTCTACAGACGTCTTGGCCGGTAGCGTGGTTAAAAAACAAATAATTATTCATGTTAATTTTCTTCATCATATTTTGAAAATAGTTCTTCAGATTCATTGTTTAAATGATCGTCATATGAATCCCAGTTCGAATCCGGTGAATTGATTTCGTTTTCATCATCGTCAGTGTCCCACAACAGATTATCTTCCGTACCATCCATAAAATTAGAGATATCACACTTTTTAAATGATTTTATTACAGTCTCTACTTTTACTTTTTTCCATGCTTTGATCACAAAATTGCAATCAAGTGATGCAGCGCGCATAGATCCACCGATTGTAAATGATTTTTCACCAGTCAACATCGAATTTTTTTTGGAAATTTTTTAAAAATATTTTCTTTCTTCCTCCATTCTCTTACCATCTCGGTTTTGTCAAACTTTCTTGCAGCAGCACAATTATTAGTTTGCTTCGCCATTTCAATTACCCTTATTTTCAATCGAGCTTCATACTTTCTTCGTTTTGTTGCTGATTCCATAATTTTAAATGATTACAATTTTAATAATCCTAAAATTTAAAAAAATTGCAAAATTAATAATTATTTAAAATTGGGGCTAATCACTTTTAAATAGGGTAATTCGCGTAAATACTAAATCTATGCTATGTAAAAAAAAAAAATATGCATAGCATATCCTTGTGCAAAAATAACGAATATCCATAGATATAAAAATTACGAATATAACAACAATACCTAACGTTACATTAATACAAGAAAGAAGAAATTGGGGGTCGTCTTATACAACCGACATAAGCTTAAAATCTAAAAATAGCCTAAAATTTTGGCCTCGTCTTACGCGCCGACGTATACGGTAATCATTAAAGTTTATATCTGTAAACTGATATAAACATTTTTTTTTTTTAAGTTTGCATTTTAAGTCTGTAAACTGATATAATTTTTTTTTTTTTTTTTTTTTTGCATTTGGTGAAAATACGGGAATACAACTAAAGGTAAAGCATCTCTAGTCGATGTTTCATATGTGCAAGTTCATGATTTGCGTAAGATTCCTGTTATAAATATCCATATAAAACCAGCCGCTGTTGTATTAAGAAGAGCCAAAAATTTCGTTGTCAAAAGGCCGCAGTCTAGAAATCCTTTAGGGCGTTCTGACAGCGATTAGTATGTGTAACGCCTATCAAGGTTCAACATTTCACTTGATGTTTTACGAAGGACGGCATATCTGGCAGACTAGTTATATTTCCTGTTTGATGGCCTCAACGTGTGCGGAAACTCAGAGTATGTTATCCTCATCCGGCAATTATATGCTGTCAGGTTGATAACATAGTTCTGGTTAACCCTTGAAATGGTGCTGAGTTGAAATGAGTCACGAGTATGTTTCAGTGAATTTGTTCATATTTCAACGTGTTTCTTTACTATGCAAGTTTGACTACATAACTTTGCTTAAAGAATATGAAAGAATGATATACTTGGTCTCTGAATAATTACTACAACACTGGTATCGAACTAATAAGCTGTTTACCAACTCGAATGTTTATAATTATTGTGCTTTATACCGTATTGTTTGCAAAATACTGAATTTTGTCATTCTTCAGAGTTACATTTATAGGTGGCGGTGTTTCTTTTTAGAGAGGTGGGCAAAAGCATCAGTTGATGTTATAATTGTGGTTGGTGATGTGTAAAGAAAGTTATTTTAATATTAATATGCCTAATTATATGTCCCGTTTTGTTTATGTAGGTACAGTTTATTCATGTTTATTTTCAAGTTAATACAGTTCTTGTTTGAATTATTTGTGATTACGGCTGTTGTTACCTGCTGATATATGCAGGTGAGCTATTTAATACTATTAGAGTGAAAACTTGTTAACAGGGCAAACTAGAGTAAAGTGGCGTACAAATTTATATAACTGCTATGTTGCTTATACTTGAATAAATTTTAATGCACAACTTATATGCGTTTAGTTATTTTACATTTAGGACAGTCACTGCTTTTCAAATGAAAGCAAACAATTGTCCTAATTATCTCTCTGTTTATGCAGTTATTTCGTTTCATGCGTGTCCTTAAACATTATCAAAATATATCTTCATAACAACGAACGTTTTCACAACAGGTAAACGTGGGAATGATAAGTATTGCACTCACCGCCAGCTTAGTGGAGGTCATGATATGGCGTGGGGGGTTTGCTACAAGTGGTTTTGCCTAGAGACGTATTAGCATAATGGGTGGATCTTCGTAAACTAAAGACTATCAAAGTAATTTATCGACATTGATGGAATTCTTTAAAAAATGAGGAGGAGTGCGATACATAGATTTTAAATAACATAATGTGGAAATACCCGTGACTCTACCAAATTAAAGTTTATATCTGTAAACTTTTTTTTTTTTAAGTTTGCATTTGGTGAAAATGAATACGACTGAAGGTAAAAGATACGGGAATACGACTGAAGGTAAAGCATCGCTAGGCGATGTTACCTAAGTGCAAGTTCATGATTTGCGTATGATTCTTTTTATAAATATCCACATAAAACCAGCAGCTGTGGTACATTTATCTAATCGAACACGTCTACTGGACTATCTATATTAGCCAAATAGAATGTTGCGCGAAGTATGAAATCTGATTGGTTTCGTTTTAAGTAGTGTATAATTAAAAAGAGAGTCTTTTCATTTAACATAAGCTTGCATAATTTAATTATCTTGAAATAACTTTTATAATAAAATCTTGATTCACATTTTATTGAATCTAATATCTTGCCAATAATATAATTTGTGTGTGTATGTATATATACATATAAAGAATGATCATTAACTCGGTTAACATACATATTTTTATAAAGAATTAAATGACTAGAACCGAGATTTAAGTAAAAAGGTTTTTATATAAAAACACGACTAGTTTCAGCTTGTAACAGCCTTCATCAGGTGACATTTTAAAAGAAAGAAAAAAGGAAAAAACACTATAGCTTAAATAAACTATGAACATCATAGAAAGTCTCTATACATAATTGATATTACATAACATAACATCATCGGCCAGAAGGGTGAAGCAAGATGCTTTTATTCCCCGTTGTCTGATAGGGAGGATGAATTGAAGGAAAAATTTATGAGCTGAGAGCTGGCCCTGGGGGGGGGGGCACGGAGATTAGTCATTGTTGCAAGTATTTAGGATGGCTTTTGGCCTTATATATATATATATATAAAGGATTGAACTAATAATTATAAGCATCAAGAACAATCCAGTGGGTACCGAAAATGAAAATTCGACCCTAAACCTGTCTTCATTTTATTCAGACGCTAACCCTTCGTGGACTTTCTAAGCCACTCCTCTAGAAATTAGAAGAAAATAATATTGAGTTTTAAATCAATAAATGCTACCGTAAACATAACGCCGTGTATTAGTGTCTGAAATAGTGTGGGTTTTACGCTCGATTTTCTTGAGTTTCCGAGAAAAAGGAAAAAAATACCGCTTGCCTGTACCAGGTTTTGATTCGAAATCAAAACGGTTTTCTTCAGGTTGTCTGACACTAGGGATGGAAAAAAAACGACCCTTCTACAGGGCTACACAATAGCAAGGAATAGTGATAAAAAAATGTAAAGTGTTGTAAATACAGCAAACTTCTTTTCTTAAGGGAAATCATTTATTGCATATTTATTACTATTATTTTACTGTCGAAAATTTTCGTGCAGAATTCGAAGTAATTTCACATAATCCGTCATACCTTGCCTTACGGCGATTTACCAGCAGCTCTTTTCCACTCACCTACCACTCTCCATGCAAAAAAAAAAAAAAAAAAAAAAAAAAACTACAACACCTTTATCCAAAATTGGTACACTCCCATCATTTCTGTTAGGTAATTGTAGTAATCGCAGGATACAAACGTTTTTACCTAAATATGTTGTTATTCATTTCAGGAAAAATATGATACTGTTAATTTGTGCTAGTATTATTATTACAAATCTATTTTAGCAGGTTATTTTTCACATTTTCATTGTCAGTACTGTGCTGAAAACAATTATTATGTGACACCGCCAGAGAGTCCAAAGACTCATCGAGGGAGAGTGTGCCAACAGCATCGAACGATTGAATCCCTTCCAACTATTAACCATACTCAAACTTGCTTAACTTTTTTCGTGAGCCATTGTAGCAAAGGCTCTACCAATCGACGAATATTATCATATCATATTCACAAGTCAAGTGATATCCGGCTACAAGTAATGTGATCTTTGTGTTCAGGTAAGATCTTAACATAGATATTATTTAATGCTCAGTTAGTTTGTCTTAGTTTTGAGATAAAACATGACAATGGTATATTTTATACACAGCTGACATGGAATTTGGATTTTGTATCTTTCTCTCTCTCACTTTCATACTCCACATCTAAAATATTTACAGGAAAAAAAAAAACGTTTTTTTTTTTTCACTTTTCCTGTATGAATTTAAGCCGGCATTTTATATATATACTAGGGGCATCCGGCCCCTGACACCTACGCCCACCCCCCGAGTTCCGGACTGGTAGGCCGGTTCTCCTTGAATTCTGATGACTCGAAAAAAGGTTTCCGCATTCCCCCCGGCATCTACGGCGCCCCCCCCCCCCGAGTTCCGGACTGGTAGGCCGGTTCTCCATGAATTCTGATGACTCGAATTTTGAAAACTCGAAAGGGGAGGTTTCTCCCCCTGGTGCCTATGCCCCCCCCCCCCCGAGTTGCGAACTGGTAAGCCAGTTGTCCTTTAATTCTGATGATTCGAATTTTGAAGACTCGACACTCAGGGTAGCTCCTGAGTTTCAAAACGTTTCAAAGTGACACAAAAACGTTACAAAAAAAGCTTATCATTTTATATTATATATATATATATATGTAGAAAGTATTTTACCTTGGGTATAATAAATGTTAAAGATACCAATCTATTTTAAACCTGGTTTTACTCCATCCCTTGCAACACTTGCAAGCGCAAACTTGACTTGGTTGTCTGTTTGCTTACTTGGGAAATGGAGTAAAACCAGGTTTAAAATAGCTTGGTATCTTTAACATTTATTATACCCCCCTCCCCCCGAGTTGCGAACTAGTAAGCCAGTTGTCCTTTAATTCTGATGATTCGAATTTTGAAGACTCGACACTCAGGATAGCTCCTGAGTTTCAAAACGTTTCAAAGTGACACAAAAACGTTACAAAAAAAGCTTATCATTTTATATATATATATATATATATATATATATATATGTGTGTAGAAAGTATTTTACCTTGGGTATAATAAATGTTAAAGATACCAAGCTATTTTAAACCTGGTTTTACTCCATCCCTTGCAACACTTGCAAGCGCAAACTTGACTTGGTTGTCTGTTTGCTTACTTGGGAAATGGAGTAAAACCAGGTTTAAAATAGCTTGGTATCTTTAACATATATATATATATAGTGGTAGACCGATGCAGAGAAAATCTCGGCTGTTAGCGTTTATTGCCACGAGGAATTTTCGTCATTGTTAAATTAGCATACAACTATGAACTGATAGTAAAACCTCAAGTACCATGGAACAGACATTGATATCAATTGAAAACCAGCTTGCTCTTTCGATTGCTTAATAAAATCTTGGATAATGTGTAGGTATAACAAAAATCGTTTTTGTTTATTTTTTATGGAAATATACATTTTTCTATTGAAATGAAATATTACAATTTTCTAAAGAATATATTTTATCACTTTCTTTCTTTGCCCTCCCCCCCTTTTAAGGGGGAGAGAACATTGGCTTTGTTGCTTTTAATATACATTGTTTAGGAATACATTACAACAGCTGGAATATATGAATATTCCAACCATCCACGGTAGTGCCTGTGGAAATGATGTCTGCATCCATAGCAACCAGAAAGCCCGACCTTAGGTCCCATTTTAGTCACTGACCAGAGGAACTGTTTTCTAAACCTTTTTTAGTCGGTTCCCAAATTAGTTGTTGGCATGAGCAAGTAGTTCCCCCTTCCTGCAAAGTTGGGCTTTTAACTCGGCATCTCAAAAATCCCGTATAGAACTCACATTGCTACAGAAAAAATCTCGAGATGGCGGCAGTCGCTGGTCATTATCGTGTTGTTCAAATGGAAATGACCCTGCGAGATCCACATTCGTTTCTTTAGAACAACATTGTCCGTCATATCAATATTCTCTGTATTCCTTTATCGGAACATTATAATAAGGGGATCTGGTGCAAACCAGGTGAATCAGCTGTATAACACGACACTGCTATTGCCACATCAATTTATTGGATGATGCACTTTAATAAATAGCGTGCTCGGCCAGCCGGTGTATCACAATAGGTCCATCAAATCGCTGATTTGATGTGTGTATTGTAATTCGCCATATCTCTACCACAGCTTTCCCATAGGCTTCTGCAAAATCATATCAAGTTTCAAAGTCACACTTGATGTTTAGTTTATACCTCATGACTAAGCGAAATCATCAACAACAGAAGAAAGTGCACCGTCATTGTCTCATACATGCATTTTCTGTTAGACTACAGGGATGTATTTCCTTTTTATTTATTTCTGCTTTTCAGTATAGCACGGCTGCACTGATACATGAACGGTGACTAATACGATAGTTCCACGATTACAGGCTCTCTGGAAGTCAGCTAGGTGCAAACCACACTCCATATATTTAGCATGTTTTTAAACATTGTTATACCACGTGCATTTTTTTTTTTATTTCTAGGCAGTATTCAAGAATAATTATCAATCATATGTATTAAAATCCACCAGCTATCCTCAGAAGGAATAATACAACTCATTTAATCTTGATCGATTTTTTGAAATCGGTAGCAGCCAGCTTCACCTTGTCTACGATTCATGACACAACTTGCGTACTTTCAGTTTGCGCATTCAAACTGAACAGGCGCAGTCTGTTCGGTTTGAACAGACGGTGCCTATAGCTATTATTCAACAGCGATATGCGCCACAGTACTTGGCTAACAATTACTGCCTAATTCTTGACGTGAACGCACTTCCATGCTAAATTTTATGTTATTTGTATGCTTTCATATAAAACCCCAGTGATATGTATTTAGCAGCTGATAATGTTTGGCAATATCTATGAACGGTTTTTGTCAAAGTGAAAGGCTTTTACAAATTGCCGGGGTACTCTTAACGGTTATTATTTTATGATTATTTTAAAATACCAAGCAAGGACCCCCCGTATCTGTGTTTTGAGAACGTCTTCCCGTTCACTTAGACGTGAAAACTTTTATAAGGGCTTTTCTGGCGAAGTGAATTAGCCGATTTCATGCAGGAATGGAAGCTTCCCTTTCCTGAGAACTCAAGGTTTTCATCTTTCAAAACAGACTAACCAGCCAGAAGAACGGCGCCGAGAAAAAATGAATTAAAATTCAGTCATTAAAAATCAAAAGCTGTCCTTTTTCTGAGCTCTTTCCCCGAAATACACCGCTCAACAAAATTAAGAAATCAATTAGAAAAGTGGTATAACTCGTTCAGTTTGCGATGGTGCAGGACAATGGTATGAGACACCGAGAAATGTCGAACTATAAGGGATACTTTATAGGGGACTATAAGAATTACCAAAAAGATAACGTTACAAAAGTTGACACAATACCAGTCTCTATGCTCGAAAATATGGTCACATAATATAAATATGGCATACGCGATCTGATCAATAATATCCGGAGACCTCTTTGAAGTAGTGGATATGGCTATATACATTACAATCATGGCTCATACAGATATTAAACGAAGCATCCGTTCTGATAATTTCCAAAGGCAAACATTAATAATAAAATGAGCAGCTCAGTGACAAGTGGCACTGTCATAGGATGACACCTTTTTCAGCAACTCAGTTCGGGAAATTTCTGCTCTCCTGAAGCTTACCCGACCAACTGTAAGTGATTTTATTACGAAGTGGAAACGCCTGGAAGCAATGATGCACAACTGCAACCTAGTAGGCTACAAAAACCATGGAGTAGGAACGCCGAGTGCTGAAACGCGCGGCGGAAAAAAAATCGCCAGGCCTAGGTGGAAGCACGCACTACTGAGTAACGAAATCAACGTCAGCAGTACAAGTTCGTTGTAAGTTTAAAATTAGGTGTTTACATTACCACGCAGCCGTACACATGCAAGGGCAACGCCGAGCTTCGGGTGCAAAGTTGCCGCCATCGGACTCTGGAGTAGTGGAAACTCGTTGTCTGGAGTGCAGAATCGTGTAACGATTAACTAGGATGCCTTTGGGCCGCATTGCTCACCGACAACTACCTCGGTCACTTGGTAAACTGTGGCAACAAATCCCCTTCTTCCATCAGAGCAGACTTTAGTTTATCAAGAGACTGCGTTAATGGTTGTTGATGAACAGTGCTGCCAAAGGCATCCAACATATATTCGATTGGATTTAAGTTGGGTGATCGCGCTAACCAAGGCAGCAATTAGATATCATCAGTTTCAGGATACTTCTTCACCACTTCAGCTCTCTTGGGGAGAGTGGCATTGTCATGCATGAAAAGAAACTCTGAGCCAACCACACTCCCCCTATGAAGACGCACATAAGATTCGAGGATCTATTCTCGGGTACCTCTCCGCAGTTACAGTATTCCTATGAGAAACATGAAGAACAGTGCGGTCGTTGATCATTATTCCTACCCATACGGAACACTACCTCCACAGTAAATGATCGTTTATGAAACTGCTGTCATAGTGCTGATGACACTTTCAATTATCTTCATCTACCAGGCTTCAAGTCGCTCAATGACCTGCTATCTTAAAGACTCATCTAAATGATTACTTGGCATCCTGAAGGGATAGTGTCGTCAGCCTATTGAAATAAAAAAAAGGGCACAGAATACTTCAAAAGACCGAAAGGTGAAGGAAAGAAGAAGAGGTAGGAAGGGGAGGAAAAATAAAAAAAAATTGCCCTCGGATCGTAGTTTCATCGGTCTAGCTCAGTTCCATCTGATGCTAGCCTTTTTGTACAACAATCACAGGGTCTCCAATACGAAAAGAACTACAACAGTGACCAACATCCATGTGATTAGGCCAGTCTGCACCGACCGCCTCAGGTAGGCCTGCACTACCTGGGTCCCTCAAAGAATTACATCCATGAGATACCTGCAACCAAAATATCCTTAACCGCTTGTTAAAGATATTAGACTGCTATATCTTCATAGTAATAGTAGTAAGCAGAATTTAACATAATATATTTAAGAGTTTGGCTCAAGATGAGCTTATGCACCGTGAGGATGCACACAGTGGGTCGAGTGCCCCATTTGATCTTAAATTTGATACGCCAAGAGTCTCTCTCCACACACACTCATGAGAAGTACCGTACCAAGCCGTAGAACTTGTATGAGTCGTTGTACCTCCAGCATTGTTGGAGGATTTGGTGCTATTAATACTTCTGATTTGGTGATATTAATCTTCCAGATCTGGTGTTTTAATTCATTGGCGGTAAATGTAAGGAATTTTTGCCTGTTTTCTTGGGGGGGGGGGGACCTGAAGATGGATGATTTGCTCCCATGAAAGGAGAATAATGCGAAGTTCATCGCTCAGCCTCTTCCACCCTCTCGGAGAAATTGGCACTCATAGATGAAATTTTGAAACGGACAGATGTCTAGGCAAAGTTCACAGAAGAGGTTCCGATTGTTTTGAAATCTCCACATGTCGATGTTTAATGAGTTTTATTGCACAGCCAACTCCCTTGATCTCCTGAGAAGTTGGTGACATTGACGAGAAACTAATAGGCTAAGCAGATTGTTTTAATTGCCTTGGAGGAAAATATTGGAAGCTTCCACCTCAGGCTGTCGACATTTGGCCTTTTAGATGGTTAATATGGAGTTCAGGTATGGCTTGAAAGAGAATGGTAAGAAGAACTCTAGGTTTTAGAGGGAAGTTAAATGGATCCCTGACTACTTAAACTTTGAGCTGAGTTTTGAAGAAGATTATTTTTATTTATTTATTTTTTTTAATGTTTACTGTTGTTACTTCATAGTGTAGTAATGTTTTTGGAATAAGAACAACAAATTAAGTTGTAATACGCAGTGCATAAATTTATTGACAAGTATATAAGAAATAAGTAAAGTGTACATGATAATTTTTTTATAAACGATTACAAATTTTTATTAAGTATTCATCCGGCACAATACGTAGACTCGTTTTCTTACTAATTTGAGGACAAAAATATTGATCGAAAAAACTGAAAGCAGCATGCCTTATATACAGTACATCTTTTTCTATCAATTAAGGAACAAGAGAAAAATCGCGCCAACTTGGGGGGGGGGGGAGGTAAAGAAGTATTTGAAAGTCAGATACATTATGTGTAGTTATCTTATACAAATGAGCCGCGGCATAAAAGCGGGCGTTTTGAATACTTTCCCATTTTGTGTTGTCTGGAGTTAGAGCAAGACATTTCATGGTAGCAGAATTCTTGGATATGGCTGCAGGACATCATTTAAGGTGAATTCAGGTGGCAAGTAATCGTAAGACTAGAGGCTGGGTTCCAAAGTCAGGAGGTAACCAGCTGGTTGTCATGCGACTCGTTCTGTAGTTCACAGACTGTGGAACCAATTCTAACAGGGACAAATAACTTCATCCCAGAGAAGTGAAGAAAGGCCACAAGTTACACCCATAGTGGATGAATGATATTTCCCATTATTTGATCGCTGAAACTGAAGTGCCACCCCGAATCAGGTAGGATTTGATCTGGAGAGATCCTGGAACACGTTATCATCCCTCTAATATCCTTGAAAGACTTACAGGCACATTGGTATCTGCTTCCACTGTGAGCAGATGGCTTCACGGGAGTAGCCTGCAGGACTATATTCCCGTTCTCTTCTAGTATGGGATAGGCTCCACGTTAGCTAAACCCAGGGCCTATTGGGGTTAGTATTGTTTACAGAGGAGTCCCAATTTGCTCTACAAAGTATCAGGCGTTCTCTGATCTGGAGAGATTCTGAAACACGTTATCATCCCTCTAATATCCTTGAAAGAATTACTTATGGTGGAGGTAGTGTAATGGTTTGTGTGAGGCATATCTTTGGGCAGACACTGACCTGTATGTGCTTCCTAGCGGAATCGTGAATGCTGCAACTTATAGAGACGAGGTTCTGGATGCCTGAGTTCGTCCATATGCGGGTGCAATAGAGGAAACATTTACCCTACAACTAATGCTGATCCTCATCGAGTGTGGCTCGTAGACCAATATATTCAAGAAGATGCTGTCGCGTGTGTGTGGACTGACCAGCCAGATCTCCTGACATTAATCCTATTGAGCATGCTCTGGATAGATGTATTGCTACTCTCAAATAACCCCCCCCCAAAAAAAACCTTGAGGGACTAAGGAGAGCTTTGAAGAAATCACGAATGTTATTACCAACTGCCCATCCACGTGCAAGTGTACTGTAGGTTGATGAACTTCTTGTGGGTGAGTTCTCAATAATAATAATAAAAACACTGAGCTCCTAAACACCATTATAAACAGTATGAAATATGAGCGCTATACGGGGTGACCACATTCTTATTGAGGCACTTTGAGCCTCCATAGCTCAGTAGGTATAAATGAAACCCTATGGTCGGAAAGATCTTGGTTCGATTCCCGTCTATGACGTGAGGAACCTTTATCTGGTATCTTTCGACTAAAAGTGAGTTATTCGATCTCATACGGTGGTAGAGTGGTTTTTACACCCATAAACTCGGGTGTTTCATCCCCTCAGAGCAGGAAAACCTATCCCGTGAATACACACGGATCTGCAGTCATAAAAAATATATATATACTTAATCCCTCATAAGGAGAGCTTAACCTTCCCTGCCAAAGGGACAGGGGAGAAACCCCATACAAATAATAATTATTATTATTATTGAGGCACTTGACAATCTCATTTTGACTTCTTGTTTGTGACCATTGTTTTTGACAATTGACATTTATGTCTTTAGGGGTGAAGCAAGATGCTTTTCATATTCCCTGCTATCTGTTGTGGTTATAGTGAAGGTAAAATTTATGAGCAGATTGCTCGCCCTGAATGGGCATGGAGATTATGCATCACTAAAGGAGGCTAATGTAGCTTTTGGTCTTCTATATTTGAGTATGTCCGTTGGATCGTATGCTGCAGCTTGCTGAACCAAATCGTTGGGATGTGTGGACGTCTTTTGAAAAAACTTGGTTGCTAAGGATTGTAGAAAAGAGAAAATATAGGGAATATTTGTGTCTCTGTGGAGTTGATTGTTTCTAACATATCACGGGGCGTTCAGAATCATTCTCAAACACTTGTTCTGCACTCGCTGTATTTTGATAATGTTAGCATTAGAGGTGTAGCTCCAGGCCTGAGAGGCATAGGTGATTATAGGACGAATTGTCATCTGGTATAGTTGCAATTTGATTCTGTTGCTGAGCTTGCTATTTCTAGTAATTAGCGGATAGATCTGAGCTATGGCTTTAGATGCCTTTGTGCACGCAGATTTGATGTGTTGGTTGAAAGATAGCTTTTTGTCGAGAATTACACCCAGGTAATTTGTTTCTGTCTGCCAGGGAATTGTAGTATTGAATAGTAACACATCTCCTGCAGGAGACATTGGCCTTTTTGAGAAAAGAACGGCTGAGCTTTTCAGGGGGTTGACTTCCAATCTCCACTTGGAGAACCAACCCTCCAGCTTTAGAAGGTTTTCTTGAAGCTTTCTGGTAATGAAATGGGGTCTGAGAGATCTGGTTAGTACTGCCGTATCGTCCGCATACATGTATATAGAGAACAGCAATGGAGCCAGTAGAGATCCCTGCGGCACTCCAGCAAAGATGTGGCGCTGGGAGGATGTAGAACCGTTGATTTTTACTTGCATTGATCTGTTCTGAAGATATGACTGGATTAAATGAACCATTTTTAGTGAGGTACTGGCTGAGATAAGTTTGTGCAGGAGTCCAAAATGCCAGATTTTGTCAAATGCTTTGGATACGTCTAGGTAAACAGCGCCCGTGCACTGGTGCCAGTTGTAGCTGGTGGTGATGTATTCGACAATTCTGTGGATTTGCTGGGTAGTACTATGGTGTTGCCTAAAACCAAACTGTTCTTTAGGGAGGATGTTTAGGTCATTTACTGAGGTTTGAGTCGTGAGAGGAAGACCTCTGCAACCTTACCCAGATTTGAGATGAGACTAATTGGACGATAATTTTGCGGTAGGTGTGGGTCTTTGCCTGGCTTATGTATAGGAATTACGTCAGCCAGTTTCCAGGTGGAAGGAAAATAGTGAAATCTTAAAATTTGCATTTATTATACTGGTCAGATGCACTACTGCTTTTCGGGGCAGAAGTTTAATCACCCGATTAGTAATGCCGTCTGGCCCAGGAGCTTTTTTGTTCTTTAATTTTTTAATAATGTCATATATCTCAGCAGGTGATGTTGGTGCAATATGGTCAGTGCTGGTGATAGGAAGTTTGAGTGAGTGTCTGACCTTGCTGTGAATCTTATATATGTGGTCAAAGTCAAGGTTTCCATACGAAGGCCTGCATTGCTCCTCTAAGTTGTATGCTATAACTTCTGCTTTGTCTACATCTGTGTGAGCAAGGCCCTGGTCAGAGAATATTGGGGGAAGGGATCTGTCTTTGTTTTTGATATTTTTCAGTAGTCCCCAGATGGAGTGATCACTAGGTGAAATGGAGGATAACTTTTCATCCCATACTTGGTCTCTATGAGCTTTGAGTGCATCTCCTACTGCCCCATTTAATCTGTTTAGATTTATTTTATCTTGTGGTGCACACGTGTTATGGAATCTTTTCCTAGCTCTGTTTTTGTCTCTGATCAAGTTCATGATGTCTTCAGGCAAACAATCTGGCTTGCGGGCAGATTTGTAGGAGGAAGCTACCTTTATAGCAGAATTAATTTGTTGTGTGAGATTTGTAACTGCAGTTTCTACTTCTTCTTTTGTGCGTATGTGAGGAACAGGTCCAATATAATCCTTGAGTGCTGCTGACAGTCTTTCCCATGCAATGTAGGAGTGAGAAGGAGGACACAGGTATTCTTGATTTCCCAGCTGTAGTAAAATTGGATTGTGATCGGATGATAGTTCATCCATAGATATGATGCTGTATTGAAGTTTAATATCCTGCAGGATAGCTATATCCAGGATATCAGCAGTGCCGAACATATTGAGATGAGTTGGTTCGGTGAGGCCTGCCACAACAGCGTTGCTTGATCCTAAGTAATCGGAAAGGATGCAACAATTCTTGTTTGTGGTTGTACAATTCCACGCAGGATGCTTGGGATTCAGATCCCCGGCAATAATGGTGGGTTCTCTGATGCATAAGATGGCATTTAGATCAGAGTGAAGTAGAGATTTTTGGGGAGGGTTGTAAGCTGAGTAGATTTTTAGTTTGCCAGTGGAGCTGGTGACTACTTCCACTCCTGTGATCTCAAGGTTAGTGGTTGAAGGATTGCTCACAGAGTGGTGCTTAATGTAGTTTTTAATGAAGAGGCAGTGCCGCCGCCTCTGTAGAGTAGTCTGTCATTTCTGTATAGGTGATAGCCCCTTATTGTAGGATTGTCTGAGGGTCTTAAATGAGTTTCACTGATTAATATAACATCTGGTTGATACTTATATGTGAAGTCACTGAGTTCCAGAATTTTGTTTTTGAGACCATTTGCGTTCCAAGCAACTGTCTGAAGAGATGCTGGAATGAGTTTGTTACTATTCATTTATGAGAGCTGTGAGGATGACCTGCGTTTCACGAAGAAATCTTTTATTGGAGGTTTCAGTAGGGTTTGATAGACTGAAATTTTGTAGCATGTTTGCTAGTGAGGCCGTAATAACAGCTGTTATGTTTTTAGGTGCTGTTGGTTGATTTTGTTCTGGAATTGGTCTAGTTGTACGGGTCACATCGGCATAACCTCTTGTTTGCTTTTGGGTGTCTCTATTATTGGAGGTCTCCGACTGTGGCTGCTGAGTCTCCGGTTTTGATGTCTGGGCATCTGGTGTTCTTGTACTGTAGGAGGAGGGCTGATTGATTGCCTCCATCCGTCTGTTCTTTGGGTGCTGAGTACATCCTTTGTAGTTCGCAGGATGAGGGCCACTGCAGTTGGCACATTTGGCCGAGGTGTTCCTCGGCTTTGTGCAGGTATTGGTTGGGTGGCTGTCTCCACATTTTAAACATCTATATTCCGCTCTGCATAGATTCTGGGCATGGCCAAACTTCTGGCACCTGTGGCTCTGCCCAGAAGATGATCTTTTACGGAGTGGTTCCGGTGTGACAATGAGACCACAGACTGTTTTTAAGTTGTAGATATCCTTGTATATTTTATGAATCTCAACAAGGACTAATGGCATGGAAGTCTTGTCTGCTTTGTACATTCTGCTGACCTTGACTGGAGGCAGATCCTGAGAATTTAGGTCAGCAGCTATTTCTGTGGTGTCAATGTCTTCACAGACACCACGAAGGACTACTTTTAAGTTTTTTTCGGAGCTGAGCGCAAAGGTATGATACTGGATGTCTCTGTCGTCCAGTTCTTTGGTCAACTTTCTATAGTCTGTCATTGTTGCTGGCTGGATCTTTATGCCTTCATCCATGTTTTTGGTCTTAATGAAGCCAATATGCAAATTGGACATTGTGGATCTTAAAGCTGCCCACTTATGCTTTTCTCTAAGGATGATCGGAGGCACCTTTTCTTTGGGAGAAATAGCGACGTCCGAACCCTAAGAATCCTGTTCCATTTCAGTACTGTCATTGTGCGGTTCATCTGTTGTTCTTCGCTTTTTGCGTGCGCGCACTTCTACAAAGTCTGAAGGAGTAGAAGGCACCGATTCTAAATGATCTTCAGCGACAACGTCTGAGACACATTCGGGGGGAAACGTGTCATACAATTTCACTTTTCCCGGCCAATTATCACTCAGCAGCTTTCCTAGTCTGAGGAATTCCTTGTATACTTCCTCGAATTTGGTCTCATTCGGAAGTTTTGCCATTTCAATAACTTAAAATGTGTTAAGACACAGATGGAGAAAGAGTAGAGATTTCTCAGGTGTCCCGAGCAGCTAAGATAATCCTGTGGACTTTTGAGGGTCCACTAGCAAATCCCGTAGACACTCTTAGGTGTCTACCAGCAATAAAATGTCACTATAAGAAACAAACAAAGGCGATACTAGCGGCTGTAGGCCTAGCGTATCACCCTTGTAATTACAAATGACTTACCTGGATAAAGCACTATGGAAAATAAAGTGACTGTTTATGGAGCAAGGAATTAACTACTATTACTAATGAATAAGCATAAATATAAATCGCTAAAAACATATCAATCAAATTTACAATTCATCACCAATAATGCACGACACGAAACACTAACACACGAGCCGCCATCTTTTTTCGCCTCATTCCCGGCCTTTTTTTTTTTTTTTACCATTATTTTCATGTACCTATTTGTTACTGAATGTTAAACTATTTATAATTTTTGTGGGTGTTTCTTTCCCATCTCGTATCATACGTATCATACATCTCGTATCATACTGAATAGCATAAAAATTCGTCATACGGATTTTGAGTTATCGTGATTTTTATTTGTTCCTTAATTTATAGAAACCAGTATATTTAACTATTTGTAAAAATGTTTCACCCCTATTCGGAAATGACATGATATGTGTTGAAACAAATCCCAGCCTGACGCGCAGGGCCTGCTTAACACGGTAAGCAGACGATGCGTCGCATCGGGGCGCTGAAGTGAGTAGAAAATAAAAGAAAAACAGGTTTTATTATTAGCGCTTATTAAATGTGGATATGCACTAAATATGTTGTAATAAACACTGCAACTTTTAATGACATTAGGCAAAACTGCAAAGTTGTTTTTCGCTATGTGTGGTATAGAGCTGGCGGTAGCACTAAACGAGCCGGGCGTCATATTACATAGGCGCCTTAAACACTAACGACTTTCTTTTTTACATGCAGCACGCATTCGCCAGTTAGGATGTGAGGCGCACACGTGTATTCGGCTTGACCTCTATTACGAAGTGACACTTTTTTTTTTTTTTTTTTTTGTGCGGAACAGACCTCACGCGTTATTTGTAAATCATCGAACTGTTGATTGGTTAATTGGAATGTGTAGTTAATTCACACTAAGGTAAGTAGATTCAAAATTTAACCTAAGGCTTTACAAATAAGCGAAAAATGTATGCATTTCTTTAAGTATTTATTTTCATTTTTTATTTATGTCTTACCAAATTTTTTGTTCTCTACATTTTTTTACTTCAGAATAAATTTGGACATAATGGAGAAGAAAAAAATTATCCGGAGCTGCAAATAAAAAAACAAAATCGAGAAGGGCAACTAACTAAATTTCTTAAAGAGTATGAGGGTTTATCCATGTACCTCTTAGATAAATTAAAAGATTTAAATTTAGATATTAAAAATTTGCAGAGACAAGGATATGATAATGGGGCGGACATGCAAGAAAAAATAGCGGCGTTCTTGGACACATATCGAATATTAATCCTCGAGCATTTTTTTCTCCCCCGTGCGCAGCACACACATTGATCGCTGGTAAATGTGGTGCGTGTTCGGATAATTCATGGTGGGAAAATTAATCGCACGAAAATTCTTCGCTATTATTATTATTACTGACTCCTCCAGGGAGTGCAAAGACTCATCAAGGGAGATCACCTACTCTACAGCTCTGTCTCCACAAACTACACCACCGCCCACCATATATATATATGAAAAAAATTCCCATATATAAAAGAAATATTTTATATAATATTTATTATATTTTATATAATATTTCGATTATATTTAGCTTTCTGATTTTTTTTATTCCGAATAAAGTTATTAATGTTCTTTCTTACTACAGCTCTGTAGATGGAATTAGAATAGTTATTAGGGAGAATAAAATATTTAAGAATATTTATTTTTCTACCCCAGTGGTTCTTAACCGGTGTTCCCCGGAACACTTGTGTACCGCCGGTGAAAGATGTCACATGACAGTTAAAAAATATTTTGAAAATACTTAAAATTTAAGATAAGACACAACTTGCATCATATAAGGTAGCTGAATTAATTGCTGTAAATTAAAGCCACATTACTATAGTAGTCTTCTCTTATTTTACCAGCATGTTGTGAAATAGTAACATCGTTTGGTGACGAAGCAAAAATAGGAATTGAGAAAATTCCTCATTCTGACAATAAATAAAAAATAAGTCAGATAATATTGAGAAAACAGTTACCAATAAACTTTCCAAACAACATTTTGCCTTACAAATTGACGAGTCCACTGACATTAACGATAAAGCTCGTATACACTAGGATTCGTTCATTTTCATTAATGAAAATGAAATAGAATCAATTTCTATGCTGCAGAGAACTTGCCGAATACAACAGGACAAGATATTTCTGACTATTACATCATAATTAGAAAATTTTAGTTTTATGGGAGCTATGTGTAGGAATTTGTACGGACGGTGCTCCATCAATGGTAGACTTGATTAAAGGATTTGTTACCTTTGTAAAGAAAATAAACCCAAATGTTCTACGCACTGTTTTTTGCACAGAGAATCCTTAGTTTCAAAAACGTTACCGGCAATATTAAAATCTGTACTAGACCAAGTTGTTCGAATCGTAAATATGATAAATTACCTTTAAAAGCACGCCTTTTTTTTAAAAAAAACTTTTCATATCTATGGAAGCCAAGTATGAGTCTTTGCTTTTGCACATTGAAATAAGATGATTATCCAGTGGTAAAGTACTATTCCCAAATTTTAGAACTTAAGAATGAATTATTGGCCTTTTTTTTTTTCAAAATGATGGTACAGATGCTTTTGTAGAATATCTTCAAAAGTATTTGGTGTGCTAAAATGGCATATTTAGCCGATAGTTTTAACTACTTAAATAGCTTTAATGCAAGTATCCGAGGGGGGAATGAAAATATTTTGACATCCACTGACAAATTCAGCTTTTCAGAAAAAAGTATCTATTCGGAAAGACCGCATATCAGAAAAAAATACAGTAGATATGTTTCCTTCGCTCCATAATAAAAATGTCGAGGAAATTATTTCCGTTATAACACAACATTTAAAATATTGGAAGAAAAGATTTAAAGTTACTTTCCTTTCTTAAATACACACAATTATGACCGGATACGAAATCCATTTGGCACAGTTAATACAACGAGTTGTGAATTTTCGTTACAAAAAGAACAATTAGTTACCTTGTCAACGATCCGTTGACTCTAAAAATAAAATTCTTTGAACTCTTGAGTAATTTTGGATTTTTGTCTAAACCGAATACCCAGCTCTCTCCAGAAGGGCATAAGAAAATTTTGTTACAGTTTTCAACATCACATTTGTGAGCTCGATTTCTCAATATTAACCAATATAAAAACTAAAAAGCGTGAAAGACTTACTAATATAGACAAAGCGATGAGGATAACTATATCACTTATTAGACCTGATATTGCTGAAATCTGCAAAATCCGGCAAGCTCAAGTATCGTATATTAAAATAAGTTCCATTTTTATAAAAGACAAGTCCATGCATATTTTTATTGTTAGTTTTATGACCCTAATGCTTTTCGTGTTCCCTAATTTTTTATTATAATCAAAAGTGCTCCGTGACTTCGAAAAGATTAAGAACCACTGTTCTAACCGTTCACCATTTTTCTGTTCTGCGCATTTAGACACCCATCCAGGTGGGATATATTTTTTTATCTGAACTAATTCAGAATGTGACGTGTTTCAGTTATTGAATGCATGTGTCATTATGACTCCACGTGTCTTTAGGAAAATGACTCCACTTTTCCTGCAGACAAAAGATATGTTGTACGCTGTTATCCTTTACAGAGCTAGTTTAAGAACATAGGTGCACTCTTGAGTAATTATATTAAAGAAAATAATAGAATTACGTAAATCCTATCATTCAGGGCCGTCGCCAGATTAGATCGCGCCCTGAGGCAAACAATTAAATATCGCCCCTGATGGAATGGAATGATTTCCTTTCATCCTTACAGATGGTAAGGGCAGCTATGCTACCATACTAGGGAAGTGACTATGAGCAAGGTGGTTTCCAGTTGCCTTCCTTGCCCTGATGGATTATAAGAAAATATCCAGTTGCTATTTTGTTTTTATTACAAGAGAAAGATTAATGCAAAAGAATTACATAATAATATTAATTAAATGTTTGCTCTATGGGGATATCGCACAATAAAATTGTTTATAAGCTCTTCTAAATTTAAATTTTAACCTATGTCCGCCTCTATCGCTAGACCAACCAATCTTTCTTGGTTCATTGCTGTTTGCAAATAACTTTTTAATCAGTTTAAGCTTGGAAAAACTTCTTTGCGCACTTGCTACGGACGGCGATTACCGCAATATGGCCGAGCGAGCGCCCTTATTAAGCCACGCAGTGAGACAGGCTGCCTCTACGCTACACCCTGTCGACGGTACTGCTATGATACATAAAATAAAACACATGAAAGATATGTTGTACGCTGTTATCGTTTACAGAACTAGTTTAAGAACATAACTCTTGAGTAATTATTGTGCACTCTTGAGTAATTATATTAAAGAAAATGATAATAAAATTACGTAAATCCTATCATCATTATGTAAATCTCGCTATGATATATAAAATTAAATGCATAAAAAACTATATTTTGGGAAATTTATCTTGCGCTGCATTTACTTTTCATATATCGGTATCAATGTAATACCATTTCAATTTTCAGCGAATTTTCGCTGAAAAATCGTTCGCACGATGAATTGTTCGTGAACCAACTTAGTGATCGCTGATGCTGCTCAAGCTGATACTGAAATAGTGAGGGTTTTTAAGCACTATACAAGAAATTTATAATTTCTTTAGTGCTTTGACTGTGGGATGTACGGAAAAGTACAAAATTGCATTCAAAACTTTATCGGATACTATATGGGAAGCGAGGATTGACGCTCTTCGTTCGCTTAGATATAATATTGGAGACGTTTTAGATTCTTTTGTGGAAATTTATGATACTATTCAAATCGACTAGTACCAAATATGAAGCAAAAACATAGGTTTGAAAATTAAAGATCATGGATTTTTGTGTTCACTTATAATCTGATATGAAATTCTACAGGATCAATGTAGCGAGTTAAATGCTTCAGAATTCAAACACAAGTTTAAGTGAATCTATAAACGTGTTAAATAATGTAATCGACTTTAGATTGGATGAAAATTGTAGTGCTATACTTAAATCGACAAAAGTGTTAGCATTTGATTTAGAAATTTCTCTTCTTGAGTTCAAAAGCAGTATACGCAGACGTAAGAAAAGATTTCTGTTAAGAATATTCGGACGAAGCACCAGTTGATCTACAGTGTAACTTTAAAGTTACATTTTTCTTCCCTTTTAAGTGTGGACACTGTTATTAATTCTTTGACTGAAAGGTTTGATCTTTTAGCATATCACTTTAACATATTTCAATTTTTAGCTGATACCTGTTTTTCTTTGAAAGCAAAAAGATAATTTATATGAAAGAACGTATATCATCTTTCATAATTTCTCTACAATATCAGTTCCTTTTCTCTTTCCTTGAAATACAAGTTTTAAAGTTCCCTTTTTCCTTGTGGAAAATTCTTTATCCTTGAACACAAAAAAAGTTCTTCACTTTCAAGTTCGCAGCATTTAACTAGAATACGTTAACTGAATAACGTATCAAAAGGATGTTTGCAATCACTAAGCCATGATCCAGATTTATATCTGCTACTTGAAATGTTCGACACTGCTGTACCGATGTTATCCGATCTTCTTTTAATTGTAATGACATCAATCATGTTCTTGGTTTTCCAATCATTTGATTGCCACGTCCATTTTCTACACTCCTTTCTCCCTCGTTCGTTTCTTTCTCCAAAACCATATTTTCCCATGATGCTTTTCCAACTTTGGCATTCCACTCTCCTTCAATAATTAGTGCATCTTTCTTGTATTGTTTCTATTGTCTCTGTCAGATATTTGTAAAATAAATCAATATCCTTATCTGTACTGTCAAATATGGGTGCATATATCTGGACCAGTGCTTCCCCAACTTATGGATGCCCCTTTGGAAAAATTGAAATATTTCACGGCCCCTATTGAAAAAAAAAATCATAAGATAGACATATTATAATATTTATTGTATTTATATTCAATACAATTTATATTCAAGATTTTGCGTTTGTAATCTTTGTGTTTCTTATCAAAACCTTTGAAATTAAACTTATATGAATAAGCATATATTTACTAATATTCATTAATCGCCGAAATATGCAAGAAGCAAAATTTGTGAACCAACACCAAAGTGTGATTTTTTCCATTAAAATATAAAAAAGAAATAATAAATAAAAATTAAATACGTTTCTTTTAAGATTAAAAAAATCTAGTCATAAAACATTTTAAATTTGTTTTCATTATTTCACGCCCCCTCCCCCTCAACAAAACGTACGTCCCCTAAGGGGGACGCGGCCCACAGTTTGGGAAGCGCTGATCTAGACTATTGATATATTAAATGGTTTTGCTTGAATCTTGCTACCATGATTCGTTCATTGACTGGTTTGTAGTCTAACAGTGCCTCTTTAGCTTTTTTGTTAAGAAGGAAGCCAACTCCTCATAGTGTCATGCCATGACTATGACTTTGCATCCATTTATCCCTTCTGATTATGTACATTGCAACTGCACCAGTCCTAGTTTATCATATCGATATCTCTTCATTTCCTTGCAAAGTAATTTTAGTTTTCCTGACATCCAAAATGTCTGTACAATCCATGTCCCCTATTGATAATAGTTCTGTCAGTTTCAGTTTTCTTTTCCTTTTGGTATCCCACTTTTCGATCGAACCCCGATTGCTCGATTGGTATCGTGGATCTTGTTCATTTGGGCAACGTTCAAGCTGGCACTCTCCACATTGCCTTAACTATTACTCTATTTAATTTTGCATCATCAACAAACAACTAAATATTTCCTTTCAGGTTATTTCCTATATCATTTATGTACAAAATAAATAGTACTGGTCCCAGCACTTAACCTTGCAGCACACCAATAGTCTCCTGATTTTACCTTTATTCTGCCCCTCCATATACCACTTTTTGATATCTGTCCAGCAGTCGCCCTCTTATCCATATAACTAGGGATCCCATTTTTTGAAAACAAAAAACCGGGACACAATAAATTTTGTAGAATTAAGGGTTAGGAGAAATAAATAGCGATATAAAAACAATTTAGCGACTGATGCGTGAAGCTTAGTTCGCATAGCGTACGATAATCGACGGTCCGAAATGTTTCTCATTGGTTGAAAGAAAATGAACTATCGTGGCGCGTTAATATTCAAAAACATGTCGACCAATGAGAAACATTTCGGACCGTCGGATATCGTACGCTATGCGAACTAAGCTTGAGACAAAAGATTGCTAAAAATTTACGGCCGACCAGACGAATGAAATAGATGCTGTATTTGCCATTAGTTAAACGTATAGTTGGGCGACTATCTCCCTCATTCTGACATTCTTTTCTCCGGCTGAATGAAATGTATAGAACTAAATCGTTTTCCCAAAACTCTAACATTCTGGTAATTCACCGAACTACAAAATAAATATGTCTCAGCTTTTTGTTTTGTAAACATACATTTTTAAAAGCACCCGAAAATATTACGACTTGTACTTATTCTTATTGCAGAAATGAAGAGGTTATGCCATTGTATAAGGCATAACCTCTGATCAGGCCTCATATGGATTATTGTGCACAGATTTGGTCACTTGGTTTTCATGGTGACAAGGATATGTTGGAAAGGGTTGAGAGAAATTCACAAAGGTGGTTAGTGGTCTTTGGAATGTGAGTACAGATTGGAGTACACTGAGGACAGATTGAGAGAATTTAAATAGGAGGAAGGAGGGGGGGGATATGATATTTTCAGGACTGGGGCAACTTGTGGTAAAGGTGGTATAAGTTCTGATCACTTGCCTTAGTATCCCATAATGCAAAGCACATATCCTTATGGGTATGTATAATTCTATTCATTATGGAAAGGATCTCTACCTAGACAGGTTTCGACCTTTATTGAGGTCTCGTCAGTGGGAGCTAGATCCAGAGATGATGATACTAAGGTGGAAGTAATGCAAAAGTCATATCACCATATAACAGTTGCCAGAAAGTGTCAACACTTTATTACTTAAATTTTCTGGATTAGAGATAGTTGATGGAAGTTTTTCACTTGGCTATGCTACCAATTACATATTTGGTTTAATCCTTTATCCAAGTGTAAGCAAGCAAAGTTTGCACCTTATTTTCAGGACTGGGGTATGTATAATGCATAGCATTATACATACCCATAAGAATATGTGCTTTGCATTATGAGATACTAAGGCAAGTGATCAGAACTTATACCATCTTTATCATGAGTTTCCCCAGTCCTGAAAATATTTCAGGCACAAACTTTGTTTGCTTACACTTAGATAAAGGATTAAACCAAATATGTAATTCGTAGCATATCCGAGTGAAAAAACTTCCATCAACTATCTCTAATCCAGAGAATTTTAATAAGGTGTTGACACCTTTTGGCAACTGGTATATGGTGATATGACTTTTGCATTTCTTCCACCTTGGTATCACCACCTTTGAGTCTAGCTCCCACTGATGAGACTGCAATACAGGGTGTTCGGGATAAATTTGACATATTTATAATTAATTATATTTTTCCGTAAGTTACATGTATTAACACACACTTCTCTTCATTTAAAAGTTTGGACCCTTCTTCATTTATATACAAGATGTCAGAAAGGATGGATAGCTGGAACCCACCTGAATCATGGAAGAGAATAACTTGTATCATGATGATTCGTGCCCGCCATCAAAATAAGGATATTACGACTGCTTCCCAATGCTCCCTGAATACAGTAAAAACAATCAGGCATGAACTAGAGACTTGCAATGGTGACTACGAGGATGTAGCAAGAAGAAAGATCCCTAGCAGACGATCTGATTGCGTTCGTACAGCAGAATTCCTCGCAAATCTGCAGGAACAGGTGTTGAAGAACCCTGGCATTGGAATTCGGGCTTTGTTCGTGGAGTTGCTAACTGTAGTCAAGCCCTGGATAACAAGGGTAGCCAGTGGTAGGCCGTATGTATGGCAGCAGGATTCGGCCCCTTGCCACACCTCTGGGAAAAGTCAAAAATGGTTGTCTGAAAATTTCTACGACTTCACCAGTCCAAATGTTTGGCCTCCAAACTCCCCAGACCTTAACCCCATGGATTATTTTGTATGGGGCGCAGTTGAAAAAGACACCAATCGCACTTCCAGTAATACAAAAGCCCAGTTAATGGATAAAATTAAAACAGTTTTTGCGGCCCTTCCCAGGGAGACTGTAGCATCAGCTTATTCGAGGTTCCGAAGCAGAATTGAAGCTGTGATCGATGCTAATGGTGGTTATTTTGAGTAAATCTTGTTGATAGTATTGTAATTAACTCTGCCTGTAATGTTTTTTGTCAATTCATTAAATTTAATAGATACAAAGAAGATTTTCTTTTTCCTTACGAAACTGTCAAATTTATCCCGAACACCCTGTAAAGGTCGAAATCGGTCTGGGTAGTGATTCTTTCCATAATGCATAGTGTTATACAGACCCATAAGGATATGTGCTTTGCATTATGAGATACTAAGGCAAGTGATCAGAACTTATACCACCTTTACCACGAGTTGCCCCAGTCCTGAAAATATTTCAGGCACAAACTTTGTTTGCTTACACTTGGATAAAGGATTAAACCAAATATGTAATTTGTAGCATAGCCGAGTGAAAAAACTTCCATCAACTCTCTAATCCAGAGAATTTTAATAATAAGGTGTTGACACCTTTGGGTCTAGCTCCCACTGATGAGACTGCAATAAAGGTTGAAACCAGTCTGAGAGTGATTCTTTCCATAATACATATCCATAAGGATATGTGCTTTGCATTATGGGATACTAAGGCAAGTGATCAGAACTTATACCACCTTTACCACGAGTTGCTCCAGTCCTGAAAATATTTCAGGCGCGTACGTTGTTTGCTTACACTTGGATAAAGGATTAAACCAAATATGTAATTGGTAGCATAGCCAAGTGAAAAAACTTATCATGACATCGAAGAGATTTTTCGTAGAATGGGAGAGGGGAGGGGTAGAATGAGAGATCATTGTTGGAAGCTGTATAAGGAGAGTCTGTATGAGCAGAGGAATGAGGAGCAGGTTGTTTGCATAGAGCGTGGTTAGTGAGTGGAATACATTGCCTGAGTGTTCTGAATGTAGACACATTGAATCAGCTTAAGGCACTGTTGGATGAGCGTTGTGTGCAATAGTGTGTACCTCCCGCAACAAGTCCTGACTCCATGAAGTTAGATGTTAATAAGAAGAATCACTCAACCTGTACTCTTTACTAATTTGCTGATGTATGTATTCCAGATCATCTGTGGAACTCCCCTGGCCTATAGCAACACCCAACTATATATTTTGTCTTACCGGCCTTGATCTTACATATATCTCCTATTTTTTTGGCTGCAATTCATTTGCTATCATCAGCAGTATCCACCCCCCAATCCTTTCTTCTCTGTCTTCCCTGAAAATACTAAATCCTTCATATTCTATCCCTGTTACTATCATTTGCTCTTTGCAAAGTCTCATTAATGGCTCTAACTTTTGGCGAGGTTGAACCAACTAATGCCAAGAACTCCTCCCTCTTGTTTCTGATATTTCTGGCATTGCGAAGTTCCAGACATCAACTGGAACACTAATCTGTAGAAAAACATTCAGAACGAAGGCTTACAACATTATTTCCTGAATTGACTACCCTATTCAATATTATTGCTTGAGAAACTAGATTCTGCATTTTGTCATTCTCACGCTCAACTGAAATTTCCCTGCTTCCACCCTAAATGTGTATAAAATATGTATTAAACATATTAAACATGCATGCAGTTCTTAGCATTGAATGACATTGTACCAATTGATCAAGTGTAGCCTGTTTTTTTTTTTTTTAATTTTTATTTATTTATTTTTATTGACTGCCAATAAACAAAATCAGCACAATTATTTAGTGCAGATATAGCATTCATCCCTGCATAGAACAGTCATAATCCACTAATAAAATTTCTAGCATACTGGGTAGTCAATGTAGAAAGTTCATGCTCAGCATGTCATCCTCATCACTTTCTTCTAATGTCCTCTGTTCTGCTGCAGTTTGCTCCACAATTTCTCTCAAGATACTTCACATCAAACTTATTCAAGTGCAATCCATCACTTATGTACAGTCTTGCAAGTCTCAAACAAATGTATCCCAGACAAACTGCAATCATTTCTTTTCACATGCTTACATATATCTAGGTAACATGATGACCACTTTCTTCATTATATTATTATCTTCACTTTCCTGAAATTATCTTATCTTAATAATTCTTATCTTAACATTCACATGATTTGTTTTTACTGCTGTTACTGTCATCACTACATTCTCCCAACAATAATACATTCCCCCCAATACTTCATATTCAATGCATCAATCACTCTATCTCATTCTTTCTCCCAGAAAAACATTGTACCCTTTCCTTCATCACACTTCTAATATTGGATTCATTACAGCATAACTGGAATCATTATTTACTTTTTTTTTTTTCAACTTTCATCCATCAGTTCCCAAACCCCATGTTTTATAGACTACACTCATGCCTCAACCTCACTAAGTCTACTTTCAATTTTTGCATTCTGCTGCTACTCAAAAACTTTTACCCTCCTAATTGTTTCCAAAATGTCTTTAGTGTATGGGATGGCTATTGCTAAACTGTAATTCAGCATTTCTTTTAGCTAATGTCATTACATCTGGATGGTGGTAGTAGTAGTTGAAGAGTTAAATAGGGGACATATCAAGTTGTGTATAGCAGTGCCCTTCCCCGATGAGTCCTTGGAGGTAACATGTAATAATAATAACAATACTGGGTTTATGGGGGGTATGGTGGAGGTCTATACATGTATGTGTTATGTGATGGAAGGTATGTAATCAAGTGTCAAGAAAAAGAAGAGAACTTTGCTTTTCAAGTTCAAATGTGAAATTTATTCTTTTATGTTGTTTAAGTGTCTAGCAAAAGTATCAGCAGTGTTGGAACACCATACAACCAGATGACAAATACATCTACACATTTGAACCATATTTTTTGGTTTTAAAGGGGAGGAATCTAGAGGATAAATTCACTTAGTCAGAAAATGTGTGAAGAGGGCACTAATATCTGGTGGAACTTTGTTCTGTATGAAGACATAAGTGAACAGGGAAGTGACATCAAAACTAATTTTCCATGTTAAATGCGATATCTTTAATGTTAAAGAATGAGAAAAAGACCTAATCCTGCTTTGATTTTTTGCTGTTAATTTCTTGGTTAAATGACAGGTGAAGCTATCTATACCACATTTCTGAGGAGGATGTTATTTTTAAGAACTTTGGGTGAATCATTTCAGATTGTGGCAGTGGTGCAGTAGTATTTTAATAGTACAATTGACCAAAGTCTACTTTTCTAAGTAAATCAGTAGTTTTCTTAGTAGGCTATTAGAGCACAAAAGGGTAGGGTGAAAGAGATGATCATATTGTCTGGAATGAATGATTTGAAAGGAGCAAAGTATGGCATGAGAGAGGACATGAAAGAATTACTCGAAGTAGCAAAAGAAAAGAGTGACAAAGTTAAGATAGAGAGTCTGTTGCTACAGTATGACAGAGTAGAGCTGAGAAGAAGGGCCACAATAGCAAATGACTCGATGCATAGGTTATGCAGGAGCATCTGAATGGATTTGGTGTTCGGAAACTGGAAAAAGTGTAGTTGAATTAAGTGAAAGTGGATGTGCAGAATCAGGGAAACTAGAGCTTTGGGTGGGGGAGCTGTTGAGTGGATATGCAGACATCAGTGGGACAGTTGAGTGTAAGAATGTGTATAACATGCTTTAGTTAGTGCCACTGGTAACAAACCAGAATGGAATAGGTAGTATAAAGCATCAGAACAGTGGTAGGTCTAAGGGGCTTTTGCACTTTATGTACACTGATACCAGGAGCATTCAGAACAAGTTGGAAGAATTTTTGGCATTGGTTAGTTCATCCTGGCCAAAGGTTATTGGCATTAGTGAGACATGGCTAACAGAAGATGATATAGGTAGTGGGATAGAGTGTGAAGGGTATAGTGTATTCAGGGAGGAAAGAGAGAAAAGAATGGGAGGGAGTGTTATTGATAATAGCTGATGAACTGCAACCAAAAAAAAAAAAAAAGAAGTTCAACTACAGGACAGTGAAAACAGTATATTTGAGGCTATCTGGTGTGAGATAGAGGTCAGCAGAACAAAATATACAGCTGGATGCTGCTATAGACCAGTGGATGTAAAATATGATGGAGATAGCATGCAGCAGCAAATAGACTCCGCGATTATTATGGGGAATTTCAACTATGGGAACATAGATTGGAAGAAGGAGAGGACATATGAGAGGAGGGAAATGGAATTTATGCAGTTACTAAGGGATAATTACCTGAGACAGCATGTCATGGAATACACTAGGGGTACGAGAGTGCTTGATCTAGTAATAGCATCTGAGAACTTGTCTATAATGAATATGATCACGCTGCCACCAGTTGGTGAGAGTGATCACATGGTCTCGATCTGGGAGATGGCTAAATGTGTAGAATTTTCATTTAAGAACTGGGTATGTGTGGAATTATTATTGTTATGTGACACCTCCGGGGAGTCCAAAGACTCGTCGAGGGAGAGTGTGCCAACAGCAACGAACGATTCATTCCCTTCCAACTACTAACCACGCTCAAACTTGCTTAACTTTTTGCGTGAGCCATTAGTAGTAGAGGCTCTACCAATCGACCAACCTTTGCTGGCAAAGACTTTGCAGCTGTAGCCAGGCTAACTGCTATAAGCAACATTCTGACAGATGGTGGACGACGTTCAAGGAAAGACTTTTCAAAAGGTAGAGAAGGCACCTCTTCACACTCTTTTTCATTCAGTAGAATGGCAGATTCAGGAATCAGTCCCAATTCATGCATTATCTCTTGAGCCACTCACTTTCCTGTTTGGACAGCACCATTCATGTAACCTGGCCATGAAGTAGCAGTTTCTGTGCCAGCAAAATGAATTCTATGAAATGGCTCCTTCAGAATCTTTCCATAATGGCTAAGGACTCCAGGTGGAAAAGTCGATACAGTATTCAGGTGGGTGTTAACCCACCTGAATACTGCTTAGCTAACCAATTCTTTTCTTCATAATGCACTGGACAGAGCGCTTCATCTGATCCATATATCTTTGCTAGATCTTTTATTATAATTTCCTCCCTTTCCTCTCTAGTCATTTCTTGCAGTCTAATTACATGATCAGCAAAGACAAAGATTGTTAGAGCTGCTAAATCAAATCCTGGACGGCAGTCATCAACCACATTTCCTAGCACAAGTTGACCATCACCGCAAGTCATTATAGGACTGGTAAGTATGACATGCTTACGAAATTGCTTGGATTGGTGCCATGGTATGTAAAACTGCAAGGACTGGATGTTGATAGGGCATGGGAAATGGTAAAGGAGTGTCTGAGGGAGGTAATATCAGACTGTACACCTGGAGTCAGGAGAGTAAATCAAGTGGGAGTTAAATGAATGAATATCATCATTAAGCTGGATCTGCAAAAAAAAAAAAGAAACATTTGAGGAGAGAATTAAGGAGAAAGGTGACCTGCAGGCACATAAACAGTATAAGGCACAGGCCAGCAGGGTAACTAGTGTGGTAAGAAAGGCAAAAGCAGATTATGAAAGGAAGTCAGCCATGCATACTAAAGAGAATCCCAAACAGTTCTTTCGACATGCTGCAAATAAAGAAAGAATGTATATGGCACAATGATTTTAATGAATGCTGACGGTAGGGAGGTAACTGAATCAGTTGAAATAGTGGAATTACTAAGAGTATATCATCCAGGTGGTGATATTGCAGGAATGAGAGAGCCAAAGGCTTGTGGGAACTGAGGTAAATGAAATGGAAGTGCATAGCATATTATAGAACCTTAATGTGAACACAGCTGTGTGATTAGATGGTATACAAGCTTCAGATTGCATGAAACAGTGAGGGAATTGAATAGATGAAAATGGGATAATGTATGGGGGGAGGTAACATGGTTTCATGAAGGGTAGGTCATGCCTCAGTAACTTGCTTGCATTTTATAATGCAGTGGCAGCTGAATTGGATAAAGCTAATGGGTTTAAAGTAGTTACTTTAAACCCATTAGCTTGGTTACTTGGATACTGCTGGAAAATTTTTCAGAACTGGTGTGTTGGTGGGAGATCTTGGGGCCATCCATGGAAACTGAGTAAGAGTGTAGTTAGCAAAGATGTTAGAACCAGGTTTTTTTTGCTTGGAAAGTAGTGAATAAGCAGAATAGGTGGTCAGAATCTGTTGTGGGAGCTATGACCATGAATGAGTTCAACGAAAAGTATGATAGATACTGTGCAAATGTTGGACAGTTCTTGATATTATGTTTAGTGTGTCTCTCTCTCTCTCGATGAGTCTAAGGACTTCTTGGCATAGCCCGTAATAATAACAATTTTTACGTAACATTTTCAGTCAAGTATAACTGTTTCTTTCCCTTTATTAGCTTTGGTAATCAGAATAACCAAAGCTGACAGTTTTTGTTCTTAGGATACGACATGGAATCTAATTATAATCAATAAATTGTTCTTCAGTGATTTAATTTCTAGCTTTTCCTCCCTGCTTAGATTGACAGTTGGAGGTTTAGCATTATTTACAATGTTAGCTGTTTCAAAGTTAATGGTTGGAAGCATCAGACCTTTTTCAATGTGATCAATCAATCTAAAACCTCAATAGATTTTGGGAATACTGCAAACAGGACCGGCCTTCTCTATAAAGGGACCCGGGTGCAAGAAACCTTTTGGGGCCCTAAAATATTTTTCAAAGGTAAAAATTAAAGGATTCGAAATAAATGTATTGTAAAACCTCTTACCTGAATGATTTTGGCACAGGAAAAAAAACAAAAAAAACACATTCAAAATATAATACGTTTCCGCAAATGTGTACCGGCTGTGCCCACTCGATCGTGGGGCCCCGGTGCATTGCACCCACTGCACCCCCCAAGATGGCCGGCCCTGACCTCAAAAGTAGGACCTTTTACTTAACAGAGATTGCTTGCTTTTGATTTTTAATATAATATAAGTTGTAAAACATTAAATCGTTTGGTGCTGGCTTGCACTAGATGCTTTTTTGTGTCTAAAATTTCCCCACAGGTTGGCTTTATTCTTGTTGAAAATATGTTGGCCACTTTAGTCCTTAATTTTTTTTTTTTACACTTAAGGTTTTATATATGTGTCTTTTGACTCCATGGAGGCCTGAATAATAATAATAATAATAATATCATTCAGCATTCCAAGAGAGGATTACATAAAAGAGGCTCCAAACAGATATAGAAAATAGTGAAGTCATTATGTAAGGAGTTATAGTGGTTAATACCAACTCTGTGAATGCCTTTGTGAAGGCGAGTTTTTGCTAAGTAATTTCTTCTCATCTAGCAACGAACTGATAGTTAAGTTAGATACAGAGAATAGCTACACTATGATAATGATGCATTTTGCAACAGTTGGAGCAAATGGAGTTGTACTTCAAGTTGAAAACATGGAAAAGAGGATGAAAAAGAGAGACACATCAGAGAGTAGTTAGTGGTGAAGCAGAAATCAAGGAGAAAGCAGGTAATCCTCACTCTCAAATTATAGGTTTAATTCGAGAGGGAGGGAGAGTAATTTAGAGAGACCTGCAGGATGATTTAAATACTGACTGTACAAGCAAAGGACAATTGTCAGTTTAATGTGGTAAAGTATAAGGTTATTCACTTTGGAATGAAAAGATTAAAAGCTGTATATTACATTTTATGCAGCTGCAATAAATTGATGGCATTAAGATTTGGAGTGGAAGTCCAGTAGAGATATTGCAGAATTAGGCAAAACAGTAAAAATAATTACTTAGGTGTTGAAAAATACACTGCCAAAGAGGATTAAAGAAGTTACTGATTCTTTTTATAAGAGTATGACTACACCAGGACAGTTTGCAGCAGTTTCATTGCCTGAGTGATGGGGAGTGTCAGATGAGGGTGATTAAAAATGGAGAAAGGTCTGTGAAATGTTCCACACAAATATAGGTTAATAAGCAAAAAATAGAGAATGTAATAGAAACATATGTTCTCCACTTAAGTAACATTTTTGTTATAATTTTTTTGCAGTTGAAGGGTGCAATGTCCTGCTTTTTCTAATTGTGCTACACAGGCACAAATGTCTGTTGTGATTATTATTATTACCCCAAGACCTCATGGAGTCGAAGACTCATCTGGGAGGTCCTTTTATCACACACACATCTCATCATACATAATTATATTTTTTTTGCAGTTGAAGGGTGCAATGTTCTGCTCTTTTTCTAATTGTGCTACACAGGCACAAATTTCTATTATTATTATTATCCCAAGACCTCATGGAGTCAAAGACTCATCTGGGAGGTCCTTTTATCACACACACATCTATCACACCGTGTCTTAAACACATTCAAACTACTTGCAGACACCACACTCTCAGGCAAGGCATTCCAATCATTCACAACTCTGCACGAAAAAAACCTGCCTCTCACTCCCCAACTCACACCCTCTTTATACAGTTTCCAGAGTGACCTCTGGTTCTCCCCTGATCTCCCACTATTCTCTGTAGAACTTCTCCACCATTGATCTTATAACAACCCCTTACCAACTTGTAGGTCTCTATCATATCTCCCCTCTTCCTCCTCTCCACCAGACTCTGCAAATTACATCTTCTCAATCTTTCTCATACTCAACATTCCAGAGGTCAGAAACTACCTTAGTCAGTCACCTTTGGACTCTTTCCAACATCTTTCCAACATTGCATAAGGGTGGTAACAGACTGAAAGTGTCTAATTATGGACCAATCTGTATGTCATCAGTAGTTCTTAAGATCTTGGAGAAAGTAGTGAGGGACCATATACAGCACTGGGCAGATGAGGGTAATGTTATCTGTGAGAGTCAACATGGATTTGTGAAAGGGCGCTCTTGTTTTAGCAATATGCTAGCCTTTTATAATAAAGTTACAAGAACATTAGATGAGGGAAAGGCATATACTGCAATTTTCTTAGACTTAACAAAGGCATTTGACAGGGTGCCACATGATAAGCTGATATTTAAGTTGCAACACATGGGTCTGGATGTAAGATTGGTCAACTGGATTCAGGATTGGCTGTCTGATAGGTATCAGAGAGTTGTGTATGGTGGAGCAGCTTCAAGGAGACAGAAGGTTACAAGTGGGATCCCACAGGGCTCAGTACTAGGACCTATATTGTTTAACCTTTATATCAATGACATTGCCAGTGGATTGCAAGGGGATATTCAGTTGTTTGCGGATGATGCGAAGCTGGGAAGGATTATTAGTAATAGTGCAGATGTGGTAGCCCTGCAAGAGGATTTGAATAAGCTAGATAGATGGGCAAATGAATGGGGATGTCAGTTTAATGCAGCAAAATGTAAGGTCTTGAGGTTTGGGAAACATCGATGGGATGCTGCATACTCTATGGGAGGAGTTATACTGGAGGAAGTTGGGGAGACAAGAGATCTGGGGTTGATGATTGATAGAAACCTGAAGTTTAGGGGACATATTGCAAAGGTGGTGAAGGTAACACAGAGGATTGCTGCAATTATGAGAAGGACACTGACCTGCAGAGATAAGAGGGTTATCATTCCGTTGTATAAGTCTCTGATCAGACCAGACTTGGATTATTGTTCTCAGATTTGGTCCCCAGGATTTGAAGGGGATAAATTAACTGTGGAAAAGATACAAAGACGGATGACAAAGATAGTCTCAGGACTGTACAAGGATAGTTTTGAGAATCGGCTGAGGGAATGTGGACTGCAGAGTTTGGCAGTCCACATTTGGATAGAAGAAGGAGAGGTGATATGATTGAGACTTTTAAACTGTTGAGAGGTGGTTACAGGGTTGACACTGGGGAGTTCTTTCACTTGGTTGAACAGCAGGAAGGAGTGATGACAAAAGGCCATTCCCTGGAAGTTACGAAAGGAAACTGTGAGCAAGAGGGTGAGGAGTGGTTTCTTTGCATGGAGGGTGGTTGAGTCGTGGAATGCATTGCCTGATAGAGTGGTGAGGGCGAGAATGGTCAATGAGTTTAAGGAGTGGTATGATAGACTTTGTGTTTCTTAGGGGGAACCTCCCCTCGATGAGTCTTGACAGACTTTATGTTCTTAGGAAGGACCTCCCACGATGAGTCTTTTGACTCCATGGAGGCCTGAATAATAATAATAATAATAATCTCTTCATCCTTCTGAAAACCCAATGACCAAATCTGGACACAATAGTCCATGTGTGGTCTAATCAAAGCCTTATACAACGGAACAAGAATCTCCCTACTTCTACACGTCAGTGTCCTCTGCATCATTCCCAGAAGCCTTTGTGTTGTCTTCACAATTTTGGCAATGTGTCCCCTAAATTTTAGATGCTTATCCACTATCACCCCCAGATCTCTTATTTAATCTACCTCCAACAATATATTCTCACCAAGCATAAATTCTGCATCCCATCTTTGTTTTCCAAATTTTAAAAACGTACATTTTGCAACATTGAACTCGCATCCCCATTTCTGTGCCCAATCACTCAATTTATTCATGTCTTCTTGAAAGGCCACAACATCTTCACTACTCTTTATGGTTTGTCCCAACTTTGCATCATTTGCAAACAACTGAATATCTCCATCCAAATCTTTGCCAATATCATTAATATACAAGTTAAACGGTAATGGCCCTAAAACAGACCCCTGAGGCACTCCACTAGTGACTTTCCTTTTCCTGGATATCGCACCCCCATACACAACTTGTTTATACCTATCAGATAGCCAGTCTCCAATCCAATGTACTAATCTAATATCCAACCCCATCTGCTCTAGTTTAACTGTCAACTTATCATGAGGTACTCTATCAAAAGCCTTTGCAAAATCCAAGTATATTACTGTGTATCCTTCTCCTCTGTCCAAGGAAGCAGTCACTTTATTGTAATAAGTAAGTAGATTACTAAAACATGACCTCCCTTTAGCAAATCCATGCTGTCCATCAAAGATAATACCATTGTTTTCAACCCAACTCTGGATCCTCGTTCTCACAAACTTCTCCAACAACTTAACCACAACACGTGACACACAGATAGGCCTATAGTTTGATGCTTGAGTTCGATCACCTCCTTTATGAAGTGGCACGATCTTGCCCTCCTTTCACTCCTTAGGAACTTGACCAAGTGCAAGACTCGTATTAAAAAATATAAACTTTTAAACTCATTCATTGCATTTACAGTCCAAAGGCTTGTGGGAACTGAGGTAAATGAGGCAGTGCATAGGATATTACAGAATCTTAATGTGAATACAGCTGTGAGATTGGATGGTATATAAGCTCAAGATTTGCATGAAATAGTGAGGGAATTGTCAGCACCCTTGACCATATTGTTTAATCTAAGTCTCAGTTCTGGGTTAATCCTGAGGGGTAGAAAGAGGGGAACAATAGTTCCATTGCATAAAGGAGACTAAAAGACTAATGTACTAACCAATCAACATATCAGGAGTTGTTGTCAAAGTACTGAAGTAGTCGGTCAAGAACAGAATACAGGAATGAATAGATGGAAATGGGATACTGTATGGGCGGCAGGATAACATGGTTTCATGAAGGGTAGGTCATGCCTCAGTAACTTGGTTGCGTTTTATAATGCAGTGACAGCTGAATTAGATAAAGCTAATGGGTTTAAAGTGGTTACTTTATATATTCATTAGCTTGGATACTGCTAGACATTGCAAAGGCCTTTGATAGGATACCACATGGAATCTAATTGTAGTCAGTAAACTGCAGCATATCGGGATGGATATAGGGTTGGTGAGATGGATAGAAGGGTGATTGATGGAGGGATATCAGGGAGTAGTTTATTTGGAAGTAGAGTCCAAAAGAATGCCTGTGACTAGTGGTGTGCTACAGGGTTCTGTTCTTGGACTGCTACTGTTTAATTTGTTCATTAACGATATAGGAAAGGATCTGAGAGGAACTGTTCGCTTATTTGCCAATGATGCAAAGTTGGGTAGAGCAATAGTTAATACAGATGATGTCAAAATTTTGCAGGATGATTTGGACAGATTGGCAGACTGGGCAAAGAAGAACGGATGTCAGTTTTAATGTGGCAAAGTGTAGGGTTATGCATTTTGGGGGTGAAAAGATTACCAGCTGTATATCACATTGGTGGAACATACTTCAGGAAATTGATGAAGCCAGAGATTTCGGAGTGTTAGTGGATAGAGATTTAAACTTTAGGGGGTACATTGCAAAAGGGGCTAAAGCAGCTAATCAGATCACTTGGTTACTGAAGAATACTTTGACAAGTAGAAACAAGCAGGTTATTGTTCCTCTTTATTGAGCCTTGATAAAACCCCATTTTGACTACTGCACACAGATCTGGGTGCCAGGGTTTCTTGGTGATGAGGAGGTGGAAAGGATCCAGAGGCGAGGACCAAGATAATAGCAGGTCTATGCCTATCAAATGCTTATCAAAGTGGTTTTTCTACTTCCAGTCACCCATTTCACTCTCCAAGCAAAAAAAAATTCATTTCTTGTATCCTTACTAACCACACTTTTACCCAACTTCCAAGGGGAGATCCCTTATTCTCATTCATTCCTCTTGTCATGTCTTGAAGAATTTCTTCTGCATCTATGCTCTAAATGCAAGAGAAATTCTTCAACACATGACAAGACATCTATGCTATAAATGCAGGAGAAATTCTTCAATACATGACAGGAGGTGTGAATGAGAATAAGGGATTTCCCCTTGGAAGTTGAGTAAAAGTGTGGTTAGTAAGGATACAAGGAATTTTCTTCCCCCCCCCCCTTGGAGGATGAAATGAGTGGCTGGAAGTAGTAAGTGTGTTGTCAGTGAATGAGTTTAAAAGGTATGATAGGCATGATTAGTGTCTCTGTAGCATAATTAGAAGAGTAGGACATTGCATCCTTCAACTGAAAAAAAAAAAAAAAAAAAAGAGTTCTATTCTTGTGATGAGAGGAATCTTTTTATGGTTTTTTCAGTTGAAAGTGGGTTAGCTTATTATATGTAGGTGGAAAGATTTTTCTCCTGGAAATTCGATTAGTTAGCTTATTATATGTAGGTGGAAAGATTTTTCTCCTGGAAATTCGATTATTCATTTCGCATAAAGAAAAAAAAATACTATTCATGGGCAGTAGATGGTGGCTAATAGCCAGGGGCGTCTATTCAGGGTGTACTATGTGTGTGGTGCACAGCCAGGGAATAGCAATATCACCAATATTATATTTTTGCATTTATTCCTGTTAAAGATGCCCTTAATTGTTTACTGGCTTCACGATTCCTAAAATTAAACACAGCATACTAAAGCTTCATGAAGATGACACTTTTTGACTTGTAAACATTGCATCACATTCACATTAAAAGCCCAGTTGTGTGGTCACTAATATGGACACCTTTGAGCCTTTTGAACAGACATACAGTTGGTTCAGTGGGTCAAATTGTTAGCATTCCAGTGGTTTGAAACCACCCAGAAGGCAAGGCAGAGTGTGTGCTGAGACAATAGCATACAGAAATTAGTGGCTGTGATTGATTATGGTGTCAACCAATCCAAGCGAGCATTGTCATGACTTTGTTTTTGTTTTCTGAGTTTAAATGACGTGTTTAGGACACCGATATGGACAAGTTTTTAATATATAATTTTCTATAAATAACTTATAATTTTTTTGCCATATTTACAGTGGGAAACAATGTTGACGATCTACTGAATGTCCTATTTTCTGAAAGAGCTTTCCCGGATTGTATGACTATGATTATGGTCAGAGGTGGTTGGAACTTGTTTTACTTATTTATCCACATATTATTTTACCCTTTCTTTGGTTCAATCTGGAAAAATAATAATTTCCCAAGTGATTACTTTTTCCGATTTCTGTGCATATTATATGGCTTATTTAAAAATTGTATCAAACTTCAAATTATCCGTGTCTCACTCTAGTATTTGCCAATGATAATCTAATCTACCACGAAGTGTAAACCCTTTGCGCTTCTCACATAAACGGTGCACACGAAGCATAGCTACTGTCCATTTGAATTTTATGCTTTCCATATTTAAAATTATACTGATAAATTAAAAGTATTCATAGTTATCCTACAATTAATTGCAACAGACCAATTAAGATGAATGCTGATGTGCTATGCACTCTTAAAACTTTCATCTTGATCATGTTTGGCATATAGGCCTATTTAAGTAAGTTCCCATCCTTCGATTTCCACAACTGGTTTACTTGCCAGCTTTCTCTCTGGTTGCACATTACTTGTGATGGTGGATGGATCTTTATCTTCAAACTAAGCAGTAAATGGTGGGATTGTTCAACAAGTCTCTTTCTTTCCCACTAGTCTCTTCCTTCTGTATATCAACAACTTCTGCACTAAATCAATCAGTGGCGGCCCATACATAAGCACTGCGACACTGCAGCACCCCCAAGGAAAAAATGAAAAAATTAAATTTTGTTTGTGTTTATAAATAATAACAATGTTTACAACATTATATAAATGCAGTACAACATGTTAAAGGTTACAGCTTATGTTTTGACATTGATTGAATAGTTAATAATTGGAATTGTTCGATTAACACTTTAGATTACGAAACAAATGCACTGGATCTAACATTGATATTCATTTGCTCTTGTCATTGCACGTTAGGTCATTCCCAACTGTAACTGTTCAAACGGCAATGTATTTTTAGTAAGCTTACACGCCTTATTTCTGTGAGATATGAAATGTTTATTATTGGTGTATGTGCCTGGCGAACTATTTTTTGTAAATCTTATTTTATTTTGTTAAAATAACATACAATTATTTATTTATTATAGATACAAGGCTGAATTATGATGAGTGTCACTGTTGAAAATATGAAAAGAATAATATTTTTTCAATTATCGTTACACGAAACAAATGTACTGCGATCTATCGCTGATATTTGTTTGCTGTCATTGCACATTATGTCATTAGATACACTGCCGCTTGGGCAGTGTATCTTATGCCTGTGCTCATTATTTCTGTGAGATATGAAACTTTTATTATTGGTGCATGGTGTACTATTTTTTTGTAAATTTTATTTTGTTAAAATAACATATAATTATTTATTTATTATGGATACAAGGCTGAATTATGATGAGCGTCACTGTTAAAAATATGAAAAGAGTTGCACTTGTCATTGCTATTGATAAACTTTTATTATTGGTGTTTGTTCGTGGTGAGGATGAAATATTTTTAATATGTAAATTTATTTAATAATAAATTCGTTACTGATTAGGAAAAAAGTGTTTTTTTTTTTTTTTTTTTTTTTTTTGTATATGCAGCACCCCCACTTAAAATTTTTACCAGCCGCCACTGAAATCAATCCATATTTTTGCTGATGAAGTGTACTATACTCCTGTTTATCATTTGACAAATCCCACACTACACAAATTCACAAAACTTCCAGAAGATCTCTTTCTATAATCCTAAATTCTGATGTCCAAAATATTTTTCAGTAGGATTCTGAGAGAGCCTTATTAATTTCACTGCTAGTTAAATGCAGCCATGCTCATTTCTTGCAAAAAAGAACTATTTTCTTTCCGACTTACTTTATGAAAATATCCAAATCTGGACAACATGAGCCGTTTCTTCTTAGGATAATGCTAATCTTCAATCTTTCTTGGCATAAATATATTACGTATACTGTCTTCTCAACCAAGAAATTAGTTCTTGTTCGAGCATTACTTTATCTCTAAGCAACTTTGTTCATCATTAAAAACTGCTCTTGAATTTGTAGTTGTACCCTAAGAGATAAAAGAAAAGCTTTTTCTTTTCAAAAAAAATTTCAGTTATTTGATCAGAGAAAGTAGTTGGATAAGGAAAGCTGAAACAGAAATCCTGAAGATCATCCCAATTGGCATTATTGTGTTGCCATAGGATATGTGGCTGAGAGAAGAATAATCTATAGAAAAAGAAACGTAGACCAGGTTATGGTAACAGTTGCCAAGAGGAGTACTAACATCAGTTGTGCATTTGGAAGGAGAGCTGGTTAAGAAAATGTACAGGATGTTAGGAGAATGATGGAAATTATCTGATATTCTGGTAAGTTTGTTAAAGAGCCCTGTGTAAATGACATTTGCATCCATTGCACTAGGCCACTCATAGAAAATCCATTCTAGGTTCAATTTTAGTCACTGACTAGAGAAAGGTTTTCGAAGCCTTTCTTTGACTGGCTCCCAAATTAGTCAATCTCTGGCTTGGGCAAGCAGGTTTTTTTATCCCGTAAAGTCAGGAATATTGACCGCAGAACCCACACCATTTGAGACAATAATATACGGAGTTAGGGACCACAAGATGATTGCATTTGTCTGCCTCTCATCACCACATGCCATTTATTATTAGTGATAGTGGGGCTAGTTATCTCTGATTGGATACTGGTGGTGATTGAACTTCTCCCTTAGTCTCCAAAAGTTAGATGGGGCCGAAACAGCCTCACCTACTCCTTAGGGAACAAAAGGCATTAGCAGTTAGTGGAAAAATTCAACTTTTCTTCAGCTTAGTCTGTGAAATTAGAAAATGGGGATACTATGTGAATTATAGACATTGAAATCAAGGAAGATTGTCACTGCCTGGGTAGTTAATTATATGTGATCAACTTTCAGAGATCAATAATCCATATGCTCATTGAATTAAGAGAATGGTAAAGGGAGGAAATGAAGAGAGCATAGTAAGGCAAGGAAATCTCCTCAAATGGAGGAAAAGCTCAATTTACTGGTGTCTGCCTCTAATCCCACTGATCAAGAAGAAACTCTCGCTTCTGAACCAACAAATGAAGTTGGTATGGACAAAGACTCTCCCAATTCAGACTCTTCCACCTCTCCCAATGAGAAGGTTCCACCGATTATCCTAAGGAGAAGCAGAGATGGACAACCCTAAGAACCACCATGGCTAACCTACAAATAAATTATAGATTGGCCAAAAATGTAGATGAGGGCATAAAAATTCAGCCTGCCACAGTGGCTGATTATAGAAATCTTACAAAGGAGCTGGATGCAAGAGGAATACAATACCATTCATTTTCACTTACCTCCGAAAAAAATCTGAAAGTGGTCCTCCGAGGATATTGACATAGATGAAATAGTCACTGACCTCAACTTACAGGATCTACCTCGCATAAAGGTCAGTAAAGTCAATCTGTAAACTTAAAATCACCCCAGAACTATTCAGGAAAAGAGCATCTTCTTGGCAGTGCCACAGATGCCAGAAGTTTGGCCATGCCCAAAAGTTGTACAAAGCTCAGTACAGATGCTTAAAATGTGGCGAGAATCACCTCACAAACACTTGCACCAAGCCAAAATCCACCTCGGCTAAGTGCGCTAATTATTGGGGCGGTCCTCACCCCGTGTATTGTATTCATCACACCAAAAACAGATGGAATGATCCAAATAGTCAACCTACCTCGTCATCTAGTGCGAGAGTTCCTGAAATTCAAGCTCCTCAGTCCTCCAAAAGTGAGAACATGACAACAGATGCTCACTCATCATTAACTGAGCCCCTTAAGAAAATGAATCTTCAACATCAAATGAGAACATATGCCGATGTGGCCCGCTCCAAACAGACAGTACAAAACCAGAACCTGGCTAATCCACATTCAAATCTATCAGCTATTATCACCTCTTCTCTTGCAAATATGCTGCAGGATTTCAGCAACACAAACCCATCACTAAGTTACAAAAAGATTTTTACAGCAAACTCAATCCATATTATCTGCATTCTCTGATGCATAGGAAAAAAATCACTCCAGATTCACCTAGGATTATCGCTTGGAACGCCAATGGTATCAAAAACAAAGTGTTGGAAATCCAGGAATTCAATAGTAGATATAATCCAGATATACTTCTAATCAATGAAACTCACCCGAGGCCTGCTGACAACCTAAAAATCAGAGTGTATCAGGTTTACAGAAACGACAGACTTGGGTATAGAGGTAGAGGTACAGCCACCTTTATCAAAAACTATATAAACCATCATTCATTAACCAACTCTGCAACCCAACCTCGAAATCACAGGCATTAATGTCCTCACAAACTCAGTTGGAAACCTAAAAATTTTTGCTATTACAACCTTCCAACAAAAACATTGTTGACCTCGGATCTGGATGCCATCCTTGGCGTAAAAGGATCGGTCATCATCGCTGGAGACTTCAATGCAAAACATCCTGCTTGGAACAGTAAATCTACCAACAAAAATGGTTGCATACTGTTTAACTACCCAAGTTCCAATTGCATATCTGTGACTGGTCCTTCAATACCAACTCATCTCAATCCAATTGGCTCTTCCGTCATCCTAGATATAGTTGTCCTCCAAAAATGTCAGATTGTAGTACAACTTGGATTCACTTGACAAATTAACCTCTGACCACAACCCTATTCTGCTCCAATTAGGCAATCAGAAGGGACTATTTCCCCCTGCCTCACACCTTCATATCTCGGGAAAAATTATCCAATGTGCTCCCAAACTACTTTGGTCCTGTTCCTCATATTAACTCTAAAGAAGAAATTGATTCTGCAGTCAATAAATTTACTCAACAGATCAATGTAGCCTTATCATCTATCACCTCAAATACGCCTACTTCTAATCCTAAAAGACTTCGAGAAGATATTATGAACTTGATCAGGGAGAAGAAAAAGATACTTTAATACCAGGGCCCCCAAGATAAAAAGTCACTCAACCAGCTGAATAGTGTGCAGTGAGAGATGCACTGAAGGCCCACAGAAACAAATTATGAGAAGATAAATTAGCTTCCATTTCACCCGGTGATCAAACCATTTGGAAACTGTTAAGAAATATCAAAAATAAAAATAAAACTCTTCCTCCTCTCAAATCGGATTTAGGCATAGTTCACTCAGATGCTGAAAAAGCCAAAACTATATTCAAAAACTTAGAAAAGCAGTGCAGCCCTTCATATGATAACCTGAACTTCAATCATATTTATAAAATCCACTGCCACATCAGATATGTACTAAAACAGTGTGATACCTGTACCAGCCAACTCGCACCTACTTCTCCAGCCGAAATCTACAACATCATACAAAATTTAAAAAATAAAAAAGCTACTGGACCTGATGGCATCCCTAATAAAGTTATTAAACTGCTACCCCGAAAGGCCATTGTACATCTTACAACAATAATAAATGCCAGGCTTAGATTCAAATACTTTCCCTATGCTTGAAAGTTGGCAGATATGGTCCCTATTTATAAGCCTAGTAAGGATCCACAGCTGCCACAAAGTTATCGCCCCCGTCAGCCTGATTTCTAATTTGGGCAAAATCGCTGAAAAAGTCATCCTCTCCAAAATTTAAGTTTCTGTAAACAAGCTAAATATCCTACCTTTAGAGCAGTTTGGTTTTTGCAAACTCCACAGCACTACTCAACAGATTCATAGACTAGTTGAATACATTACCACCAGCTTCAACTGGCATGAATACACCGGAGCAGTCTTTCTTGACTTTGAACTACTATACAAGCTGATTTTAGCCGGCATTCCATTGGATCTGATCCACATCATTAAGTCCTTTCTGTCTGGAAGACTCATGCAAGTTAAACTAAATGGGGCGGTATCTACCCAGTGGCGGATCTTGGCTGGAGTGCCTCAAGGATCCCTCCTGGTGCCGATACTTTTCTTGATTTACATGGCAGACATCCCACATAACCTGATGTCATCTATCATTGCTCTCTATGCCGACGATACAGCAATACTGGTCAGATCTCTTAAACCGCATCTTGTTACAAAGAAACTGTGTGATCACCTGCTGAAACTGGAACACTGGTTCTCCATTTGGAGACTGCAAGTAAATCCTCAAAAAAGCAGTGCTCTTCTGTTCACAAAAAATTTAACATCTCCCAAAGAAGACATCTTTCTATTTAACATCAGGATTCCCTGGAAAACAGAAGCCAAATATCTCGGTGTACTGCTAGACAGAAAACTTACCTTCAGCCCGCATACAAAATCCTTATGTGCAAAGGCATCAAAGTCATAGCACAGCTTTACCCTCTTATCAATAGGAACAGCAAACTAGATATTAAAATCAAATTGCTCCTCTACCAGTTGATGATTCGTCCCATTATCACTTATGCGTCCCCTGCCTGGAGCCATACTTCAAGCTCAAATATCCTTAAACTGCAAAGACTGCAAAACAAATGCTTACGCATGATCTAAATGCACCATGGTACATCAGAAATGTTCAACTTCATCGAGACACAAATTATTATTATTATTATCATTATTCGACACCTCCAGGGAGTCCTAAGACTCATTGAGGGAGGGCACCTACTCTACAACTCTCCGTCTCCACCACTCAACCTCATCCACAAACCACCTACTCTACACCAATGTCATCTACTGTCCAGCAAGTAAACATTTAATTAAATGTCCCTTATATCTACTATTTCTTGCAATCTCTTGCAGTAAAGTACTTCTCAAAATTGTCCTCGCATCCAAATGAATTAGTTCAACAAGCAGCAACTTATGATGAATCGGAATTATGCAAATATAGACAACCTAAGGCCATTCTAGTTCTCTTTCAAGATCTATAACTTGCCCAACTCGGGCTGAGCACATAGTTCATAAATTTTTCCCTACACAGTAACCTTATCAGATAGCAGGGATTAAAAGCATTATGCCTCACCCTTATAGACAGTAACGTTCTGCTCTCAATATATCTGTTGGTCTCTTCCTAATGAGACCTCAATAAAGGTTGAAGCTAGTCTAGGTAATGACTCTTCACATGATAGTTTATTACTTGACATTCTTGTTTCTATCCATTATGGATACAAACAAGAATCTAATTTCTTCTTAAGCATAATTTATAGCTATCCTATATACATATCAGTGTGCGATCCTGTGGAAATGGCATTTGCATCCATAGTGCTAGACTCACTTCACTGTACCTTCAGTTAATCAGTTTCCAAATTATGATTATTAGCCTTCCACCAGGAGACTCCATCTAGGGTGGAATTGGCATGAACTCCATCAAATACTTAAATTCAGGATGTACAAATAACTAAAGTCTCAAAGTCCAAGACCAGCAAACTGCTGGGGTGAGGAGAAGGAAATGAACAGTAGATGAACCATATACTAACTAACCACCACTATGGCCAAATCAATATATGTATCACAAAGCTCACCAGTAGTGCATATGACAACTTATGCAAATTCAAGATTGTACTTGTTCAAACCCATATCTTCTCCTTCTCATCCATTCTCTAATCTTTTTAAAATTTATTTTAGATTTTTTTTAATTTTAAAACATTTTCATACATATTTATACACACACAATACTGATGTTCAACAGTGCCAATTAGATAACCATTATACTTAAATTTTAATTAACCTGTACTCCAACTATAACAGCTATCTAATTCTGTTCTTAAATTCAGCATACATTTATTATTATTATTACCCAAGACCCCATGGAGTCAAAGATTCATCTAGGAGGTCCTTTTATCATACACACAGCTCATCATACCATGCTTTAAACACACTCAAATTCTCTGCAGACACCACACTCTCAGGCAAGGCATTCCAATCATTCACAACTCTGCATGAAAAAAACCTGCTTCTCACTCCCCTACTCACACTCTCTTTATACAGTTTCCAGGGATGACCTCTGGTTCTCCCCTGATCTACCACTCTTTTCTGTAGAGCCTCTCCAGCACTGATCCTATAACAACCCCTTATTAACTTGTAGGTCTCTATGATATCTCCTCTCTTCCTCCTGTCCACCAGACTCTGCAAGTTGCATCTTCTCAATCTTTCCTCATACTCGACATTCCAGAGGTTAGAAACTACCTTAGTCAGTCGCCTCTGGACCGTTTCCAACATCTCTTCGTCCCTCTGACAGGTGACCAATTTATCGATTCCATAATCTATTAATGAAGGCTATTCCACAATTTTCTACGATATGTCTTATAATAAAAAAAAGACAGTGAAGTAGAGCCTGGTTCAACCAATGCAGCAACTCCTATCTTGTATATACCCCGAGTTAACTTGTAAACTTCAATTAAATCTCCTGTCAGATAAATTAATAAGATTCTTATAATTATCAGCAGATTATAGACAAAGTTCTTCAGAACGCATGCAATTTACAGACCAAAAATACTAGTGGTGGTTCAGTGTAGTTGGTGGATTAAGTGGTGGAGACAGTGTTATTGAGCACTTTGGATTCCTTGGAGGTGTTGCGAAATACTACTACTACTAATAATTACTATATTGTTTCATTAAAATTACTACTGCACTTTAAACAAAACAACTAATATTTTAAATAAATTATTTAATTAAAAAGTTATTTTAATTATTATAATTTTAATAAAATAAGGTCCTGAAACTTGTTTCATATTTGAGTTCCTTGTATTGCTTACCAGCCTGTCACCCACTACAACTAATTTCAATTTAAGACCTGTGACCTAGAGTCCTAGAACATGATTTCATTATCTTTTACCTTTTCAATGCTGAAAATGTAAAGTTGTAAATATAAATGTATCAGCAGTGAAGATTCTGCCACTGCCATATTCCCTTTTCTCATGTTCCCCAGAATTCTTATATTATACCCAGTGGTAAGCTATGGAAATTTTAACAAAGGGCTTGCATCGTGAGCAAAAAAAAGCCATATTTCACACAAAACTTTTATTAATGCAGCTTGTGTACAAACGCCAATCAAAAGGTATGAGGGGACAATCAACCTGTAAAGGCTATCATTTTTAAACAAATATTTCATGATCTAAACATATTTGCACACAATCATCTGTGTTAATTTATCTTACATAAGAAAAACATTTTTAACTATCAAAATATAATAAGAATAAAATCTTTTATAATCACACCTATGCAATAGTTCGCATTTTTTATAAACAAAATAAATTTGTTTTGTTTGATAGATGTTTTTATGACAAACAATATATAAATAAATATTATCTAAACACAATAATATTGAAATACATTGTACTGTATTTCTCTTTAGTTTTTATACTTCAAGTGATAATCAACGGTTTTACCATACGATTGGATACCAGAAGGGAGAAGGGTAAAGATAGCGCATTTATTTTATTTTCAAGCTTGGGTGCATTCGTTATAGAGGAGTTGAAACAATAATTCCAAATAATCTATACACTGCTGAATAGACTAATTTTTGTTAGGCTATCGTATGAGTTCGTCACTTAATATATTTCAAAAAATTATGTTTGTTTGTTTTTCTTTTGAAAAAATAAAAAAGTAAACAAGAAGAACAAGGGGCTCTCAAATTTGAGAAAAATTTAACAAAGGGCTCGTGCGAGCCACTTATAGTTCACCACTTATTATACCTCTGTTCTTTGGTCAGCCATTTATTTCTGTTCCAATTCTCAGAACCAGCTAATTTTTCTTTCTTGTTCTGTATACTGTCTATTTATACAAATTTTTAATATCCAAATAATATTAGCCAATATTATTAATATCTGACCTCCATGGAGTCAAAGGACTCATCACGAGAGAGATCTATACTCTGTCATGCAAAAAGATCATCAAACGTGCCTTGAACCCATTCACGGTTTCTACACTCACCAATCACTCTCTCCATGCAAAGAACCTGATTCTCACTCCCCTGCTTACACCTTCCTTATACAGCTTCCAGGGACGGCCTCTATTGAAAAATCTTTTCTACATTATTCTGGTAACAACCCCTCACCAATTTTTATGTCTCAATCATAGTCCCTCTTCAATTCATGAGGCTCTTTCCCTCAATCTCTCCTCGTATCTGACATTCCATAGACCTAATACTAACTTATATCAGTCTTGCTGATTATCTAATTCTGTGCTATGTTCTGTAGTTCAACATTGAGAGGACAAATTTATTATTAATCATACTGAATAAGACTTGTAGCAAATTTTATACCATATTTTCATATTAGGTTTTAATATCACTTTCCTTACTTCTTTTTGTTTTAAAATGACAGTAATTTTTAATAGTATGAGAATTAATTCCCTCTACTTTCCTGGATTTACTAGGATTTTCTGTACATTCTCCACTGCTCTTTGGGAATGTTGTGTCAAAATAATTTTTCTTTCATTAGTTTTCAAGTTAAAATAATATCATTTAAAAATTATGCCATTAATATTTAACTATGTTTCACTGTTACAATTGAATTAATGTTGATATTTAATGGAGTAAACACACATCTAGTCATAATAATTATTACTAAATTTATTTAGCTAATAATTACTATGCCAATAGGGCATCTTCATGGGCACAAAGAAATATACTAAGCATATGCACATAGTACACTAGCAGGAAGGCAAACACAGACTGAGTGAGAGGTTCTTACAGTCTTAACTGGTTTGCTCTATGGGTGTGGTGATGGAACCTTGCTGAAAGTCTCACAATGGTGCTCTCCCAGATTTTTGGTAAAGTGAAGCAGCCAAATTTGTTAAGATTTGGTGAATACTATAATGTTGTGGCAGATTCTAGAAATATTCTGTCAGATTTGTATCTCTTTCTGAATACAAAGGAGGTTTTTTCCATTGATCCATATCCATAGCATGGTCTACTTCTCCAGAACAACTGTAGTGCAAGTAACAGATAACTTCTGTGTTCCTCCAATTAGATATTTGTAGGAACAAGGGACACTAGACCAGTGGTTCTTAAAACTGTGGCTAGCAACTGGCAGTGGAAAAGATTCTGAGGATTGCAGAAAACATTGATAAACATATGAGTAAATTAAATATTTATTACAGAACTATTGAAATTATAATACACTTTGCCTTTTCATTCTATATTTGTTTAGTTTATTGCAGAAATAAACACAGTCAAGCACTAGATTACACAAGTGCAATTTCAGTAACATTCATATAATTATCTAAGATCACTTAAGCTTCCATTGGTTTTCTTATAATTTATTTTAATCTGCATATGTAAAGTTTGCAAAGTATAAAATTTTAATTATATAATATAAAATATAACTGTATGTGGCATTTTTAGCAGAGGTTGCAGATAAAAAAAAAATAGTTCAAGAATCTGTGGTGTTGATGATGCATATGGGTAGCTAATTTTTGTAATGGCTGGAGGTCTGAGTCATACCTTTTTTAAAACATGGAATTTTTTTTTATGTACCTCAGATATAGAGAATGGCAATGGATATTTTATGCTCTGGATTTTGGGGTTGGATTTTAGTAACCTTATTGCTTTTTATATTAGAGTAACAGGAGCAGTGGATGAGCATAAAACGTGCTGCGATATTTTTGGATTTTTGCAAAAGGCATTTGACCGGATGCCACATGACAGGTTGGTATTTAAATTACAACATGTGAGTTTCAATATCAGATTAGTAGTTTGGATTGGTAACTGGCTTTCTGATATATATTCGAGTAATATGTGAAGGGACAGTATCACGGAGTAGAATGATTACAAGTGGGGATTTCCACAGTGTTCAGTGGGACTATTACTGTTCAATCTTTATGTCACTGATAATGTCATTGGACTACAGGGAGATATTCAGTTGTTTGTAGATGACAAGAAACTTGGAAGGGTTATTTGTAATTTTGGTGTTTTTTGCTGATAATGTCATTGGACTACAGGGAGATATTCAGTTGTTTGTAGATGACAAGAAACTTGGAAGGGTTATTTGTAATTTTGGTGTTTTTTGCTCTTCAGAGGATTTGCACAAGCAGGAAAAGTGGGGAAAACATATGGGGATTCAGTTTTAATGTAGCTAAATGTTTTTGAAATTTGGGTTCCACAGATGGGGGTGCTTCATATGCACTTCATGGAGTTGTGGAGGAAACAAGGTATCTTGGTGGTGATTGTAGATAGAAATTTGAAGTTCAGAGGACACATTGCAAAGACAACCCTGAGAACTGGTGAAATATGGCCAGCACAGATAAAATGGCAGTGGTTCCATTGTGTAAAGGTCTGATCACACCACATATGAATTACTGTGCTCAGACCTGGTTAGTCACTAGGGTTTTGAAGAGGATACAGAGGTGGATAATGAAAATAATATCAGGATATTAATGTCGGTTTTGAGGACAGACTGAAGGAATGCCAACTAGAGTTTGGTGGATAGAAGATGTAATTGGGGGGGGGGGGTAATGATCAAGACATTTAAGCTGTTGAACGGTATTTACTGGATTGATTGATACTGGGGAGATTTTTCGTATGGTAAGAATGAGGAGAAGGAACAAGGGACTATTCCTGGAAGTTGGAAAAGGAAGCAGTAAGCAAACAATCATAATAAAACGCGACTAACACAGTCTGGTATATTCAATTGTAAATTTGAATGTATAACAACCTATATTATCCAGTTTTTTTGTTTTTTTTTAAGTTTAAAAAAAAATATCATGGAATATTTTCACAACTTCAGCATTCCTCTTCTTGACACCATTTTAATCAAATGGAGAAACACACACATACAAATCCACCCACACCACCGACACATCAATATATGCTGTAAAATGTTAAACACATTGTATAAATTGAAAACTAATATTATTGACTTCCTTATCAAACTGTGTTTAGAAATTCTTACAATAGGGACTGATTATTGCATTTTAAACTCTCAGAGTGTATATTTAATATCTGCTTAGGAACTAGACAAAATTAAGTATCATCCTTTTTTTTTTTTTTCCCCAACTAATCAAACTCATACCTAACATTTTTTTTCTTCTTCAGATATATTTTTTTTCTGTTATTGGATAATTGAAACAGCCTACATACCACCATCCATTTCAAATTATTGGGCCTTTCTTTTCCTACACATTTCAGATGTTTACATTTTTTTAATGTATTTTATCCATTTTTTATATATATATATTTCGCTCACCAAATAGAACTTAAAATCACTGGTTATTTCAGTGTTATTTTAATATATTTTATGTATATTTTTATTTATTCCTAATGTTCACATGGAACCTCTGTTTTCTTCCCTTGAGATCATAACTTATTTCCCATCTCAGTGATATCCCACATCCATGCAAAGTTTGTACATCCATTTTCAACCTTCTAGTCAACCAAGCTTGCAAGGTATGTGTTGATTCTCGTAGACAGGCTTATACGTTGGTTATGCATTTCTAGATCACTTAGGGAATTGAACAACGTCGATCCAAATATAAATTAAATTATACTTTAATAAATATTTCCGATATTTATTAAAGGAGAATGATAGCCTCATATCTTCATTCTCAGTTACTGTGTTGTAGTGCCTGCGTGCACGTGCCTTTTTGTAAGTTCCTTTTGAAAATGGCAACGTGACGTTGCCGAAATATCGGAAATATTTATTAAAGTATAATTTAATTTATATTCGGATCTACGTTGTTCAATTCCCTAAGTGATCTAGAAAAGGTATGTGCTGTTATTCCTCTTTAAATTACTTAATATCCTAATTATTAATTTCAAAATTTAGCTTCAGTGAGTTAGGCAATGTAGAGATAACTCCAGTTTATGTTAAGTTTATACAAGTACTAATGTTCATAAATCCTCAGTGATATTCAGAATTCTCCCCAAACTCTTCCCAAGACTATTGTTTGGGAAGTTACTGTTTGGCTTCATAGCACATCTGCATTTCTATCAAAATTTTAAAGCGACCCAAGCTTATCAACGATTTCTTATATGATTTTTTTTGGATTGTTTCTTTAATTTTTTGAGGACATCAACTGGTTCCTATTTTTTCATCTTTGCAGAACAGCTTTACCACATGCTTTCTTGGTTGTCTCATTATTATTATTAACACCAAACTTCCATAGTCAAAAGACTCATCACGGAAGGCAAACAGTGTCACACACAAAACGCATCAAACCGTGCTTTAAACTTATTTAATATATCTGCTTTCCCCACAATGTCAGGCAGACCAATTACTCTCCATTTAAAGAACTTACTCCTAATGTCCCTATTCACATCCTCCTTATACAGCTTCTAATTTCCACCCCTTGTTCCACCTACTTTCCTCATTTTATGAAAAATTTCTTCCACATTAACCTCGTAACAATAACAACCCTTTACCAACTTAAATATCTCAACCATTCCCCTCTCTTCCTCTTATTGACAAGGCCCAAACTATGCACAAACTGCATTCCCTCAATCTGTCCTCATATCTCACAGCCCAAAGGCCAGTTATGATCTTAATCAGTCTTCTCTGGACCTTTCCCAACATATCCTCATCACCGTGAAAACTAGGGGAGTAAATCTGTGCACAATAATCCATATGAGGCCTGATCAAGGCTTTATACAATGAAATCAGAACATCTTTATTTCTACAAGCTAAGGTCCTCTGCATCATTACCATAATTTGGTAACTTCTTCTTTGAGTGCCATCTCCCATCGGAGGTCGGCGACCACCTTGGCAAATTTTGAGCGATCCTCAGCCACTCCAAACAGTCCCTCAGAGCTCATGCCAGTCCACTGTCTGATGTCTGCCAGCCAAGATTTTCTTCGTCTTCCTTGTCCTCTTCTTCCATTTATCTTCCCCTTTATAAGCAATTGAAGTATTTTATATTTTTCATTACGAAGTAGGTGACCAAGATATGCAGTTTTCCTTCTTTTTATGGTATCTAAAAGTTCACGTGATTTCCCCATTTGTTCCAATACTTCCTGATTGGATGTTTTTTCTGTCCATGGGATTTTTAACATTGGTCTGTATAATCACATCTCAAAGGCTTCAAGCTGTTTTATTGATGTTGTCTTCAAGGTCCAAGTTTCTACACCGTACAGCAGTATAGACCATACATAGCGTTTAAGTTGCAGTTACACAGTATTGATTTCATCAGGAGAAAATTTTTTCTTGCCATTTCAATTCTAACTTTTATTTCCATTTCTGGATTGCATTCTTCATTTAACCAGCATCCGAGATATTTAAACTTTGTCACTCTTTCTATTCGTTTCATTTAAAGAAAGTGATGAATTAAGAATTGGTTTCTTGCTTATGATCATGAATTTAGTTTTGGTGATATTTATTTTTAATCCCATTTTTTCACCCTCTTCATTCACTAGTTCCAGAAGATTTTGAAGATCCTGAATATTGTCAGCCAGAAGAGCTGTTTCATCAGCATATCGGATGTTACTGATGATTTCACCATTTACATTAATCTCTTCCTTGTAAGATTTTTTGAAATATGGTTTCTGAGTATATGTTAAAAAGAAGAGGTGACACATCCTTGCCTTACTCCTCGTTTGATATTAATGGGGTCTGTAATAATGTCATCAACTTGAACAGATGCCTTTTGGTTCCAATATAAGTTTTGAATGATCTGATGTCTGGTAAGATTTTAATTAATATCAAAAACCTTAATGATAATAATGTTAACATGGTTGGCCAAGTAAATAATGTTTCCACATTGTAATGTAAAAGCTATTAAGTTCAAAATTCCTTGTAATTTATACTGATCAAGGCATTTAATTCTTGTTTTAATCCTTTATCCAAGTGTGAGCAAACAAAAGTTTTCATATGAAATATCTTCATGACTTGTATATGTGACTTCACATCTAATTACCTCAGTATCCCAAAATGCATAGCACCCTTCCTTTCATATGTGTATGTTGCTATGTTTTGTGGGAAGAGGTGCTACTTGAGAACAGATGTGTGAAAGTTTTTTCACTTGGTTATATTATAAATTAAAGATGCCGAAAAATTATTTTAGTAATAAGGTGTGACATCTTTGAATTACTTGTATATGGAAATATGACTTCTGCATTACTTCAACATTGGTATCACTTCTGGGTCTGGCTCCCACTGATAAGACCTCAATAAAGGTCGAAACTGGTCTGAGTAGTGGCCCTTCCCATAATGCATAGCATTATACATGTCCGTAAGGATAGGTGCATTGCATTATGGGATACTAAGGCAATTAATGTGAAGTCATTAGCCTCTATATACAAATAGCCCAGTAGTGATGTTAATTCATGCACAAATATTTTTTATTCCTTACACTTGGATGAAGGATTAAACCAAGAATGTAATTTCTTGGCATCTTTAATTTATACTTGAGAATAGTTTCACTCTTTATTGAGATCTCATCAATGGGAGCTAGACCTGTAGAGATACTTAGAGCTAATCAATGCAGAAGTCATATTTCTCATATACAAATGTCAAAATAGTGTATTACCACTCGATACATTTCTAAAAGGTGTGCTGTGCATTATGAGATACTAAGCAACCTGATGTGAAGTCAACAGCCTCTAGTACAAGTAACCTAGTTATGAAGACATTTTACACTAAGTTTTGTTTGCTGATGCTTGGGTAAAGAATTAAAGCAAGAACATAATTTACTTTGTAATCAAACAAAAAAAAATAAGTGATGAAAATTCTACCGTGTTGTCAATATTTGTAGGTGGTTAGAAATGAAAATCTACTATACATGACACTATCCTGCTTAATGATAGCCTGTGCTGGTATGAAAAAGTGTGATAAGTGTGAAAAGTATCTAGAGCAGGATTCCTAGATTATCTAGTCATCCTTAGCAACCATCTCATATTAATCCCGCACAAGAGGTTGCAGAATCTATAATACACCAGTGATTGGTGCGAACATGAGGGTATTATTATTACATGTGCTCCTTCAGGGAGCCCCAAGGACTCAATGAGGGTGGGAACCATTTTGGTTACTCATACTTAAATATCTATTACACATCTACTGAAAATGCACATACTACATCTAATAGTGTGTTCAACACACCCACCATGAAAAAAGAATCTAGACCACACATAAAGTTTCCAGGTGTGCCTGATTTCTGTTTATATATTTCTATCATATCTCTCTTCATCTGTTTATTCCTCAGAATTTGAATACAATATTCCTTGTATATGCACAATTCCACAGGGCAGGTTATCATTCACTTTCCACCTCTGGATCTTTTCACTTGTTTTCCCATCTTTTTTGGAATTCACGTTACCGTATCTATGCACTGTAGTGCATAGAAAATTCATTATTCATAGAAAATTCATTTTTGTTACACGTTAGTGTTCTCTTCAATGTTGCAGTTATATGCTATCAGAGGATGAGAATAGATAGTATATTGGTTAAATGGATCAGAGATTGGCTTTCTGAACAATACCAGCAGGTTGTGTATGATGGAGCAGTCTCTCAAAAAAAGGTGGGTAACCAGTGCCATGCCCCAGGATTCTATTCTTGGGCCCTGCTGTTTAACTTGTTTGTAAACGATATATCATGTGGATCTTCAGTTATTTGCTGATGATGCAAAGTTAGGAAGAATTATAAGTAGCACTACTGATGTTGATTCCCTTCAGGAAGATTTGAATAGACTTTTTACTTGGACAAAAGAGTGTGGTTGTAGTTTTAATATCAATAAGTGCAAGATGTTACATTTTGGAGTGCAGAAATATGAGGCTATGTACTATATCAATGATGCTGTGCTGCAGGAAGTGGATGAGATTAGAGATTTGGGAATGATGGTTGACAGTAGACTGAAGTTTAGAGGGCATATTGCTAGTGTTGCAAAGGCTGCATATCATAGTGCTGCTATGATAAGAAGTACTCTAACATGTAAGAATAAGGAAGTGGTTGTGCCACTGTATAAAGCACTGGTCAGACCACACTTGGACTACTGTGCTTAGATCTGATCACCTGGTTTTCAATGTGATGTGGAGACACTGGTGGGGGTCCAGAGACGATTGACTAAGACAATATTGGGACTTTGGAATGCTGGCTATGGAGAGAGAGGTTGAAAAAATGTGGATTGCAGAGTTTGGTGGATAAGAGGTGATATGATAGAGACATTTAAGTTAGTGAGAGGATTTTATCAGATTAATCCAGAGGGGATTATAAAACAAGTAGGTGGTGAGAGGTGAAGAACCAAAGGTCATTCCTGGAAGTTGTGTAAAAGTGGTGAGGACAGATTTTTTACACGGAGAATTGTCAGTGAATGGAACGCATTACCAGAATATGTTGTTAATTCAGGTAGTGTTAAGGATTTTAAGATTTATCATCATCATCATGCATATCAAGGATTTAGGCCTAGCGTGGCCCTTCCGACCTTAGAAGTCTCGTTGAATCTTTTAAGAGGACGTCCTGGTTTTCTTTTTCCTAATGGCTTGTACTTTCAGGCTTGTTTTGGTAATCTTTCTATTTTCATTCTTTGAATGTGTTCCATCCATTTATGTTTATATTTTTTAATTTTTTCTATTACTGATTCTTGGTTTAATTCTTTCATAATTTCTTTGTTTCTTTTGTGATCAAATAGAGTTATTTTGTAATTTTTACGTTTATATCTTTTTCATTTTCATATGTGATCATACATCCTAGGTAGTTAAATGAATTCACCTGTTCTAAGATCTTGTTATCTATTACTATTTTAGATCTTGCTGGATCTTGTTCTTTAAAGGCCATAGTTTTTGATTTTTCTGTTGATATTATCATACCATAATCTTTGGCTATCTCATTTAGATCTAATATAGCTTTCTGTAAGTTATCTTCAGAATTTGTAATTATTATTTGGTCGTCAGCAAAAAGGAGAGTGTTTAAGTTCACAGTAGGAGAAAGTTTAATACCTTGATGGAAATTTTTATTCCATTTTATTATTATTTCATTTAGGTAAATATTAAAGAGAGTTGCTGAGAGGGGGCATCCCAGTCGGACCCCTTGGTTTATCTCTCTCGTATATGATAGCTCATGATTTAATATTATTTATATTTGATTATTTTCATATATACTTATGATAGCTTTTAGGATATTATTTGGTATTTGTCTTTCTTTTAATATGTTAAATAAAATGCTTCTTTTAACTTTGTCAAATGCTTTTTCAAAGTCAAAAAATGCGATATGTGTTTCTAAATTGTATTCTCTTCTTTTCTCTATTATTAATTTTAGGCAAAAAGCTGGGTCTATACATGATCGTCCTTTTCTAAATTCATTCTGTACTTCTAAAATAAAGTTTTCAGAATGTTTCATTAGTTTGCTATTTAAAATTCTGCTGTATATTTTATAGCAGGAATTTAGTATACTTATACTAAATTCCTGTACTTATATAGTTTTTAGGGTCATTTCTATTACCTTTTTTTTTAAAGATAGGAATCACAGTTGCTTTTTTTCATTCTATTTGGGGGGGGGGGGTTACCAGTTGTATAAATTTTATTTAAAAATAATAGGAGTCTTTCTTTGATATAGATTTTAAGATTCTATATGATAAATATGTTGTTAGTTAAATGAACCTCCCACAATTGAGCATGTGCATGGGAAGTGGGTAAAGGAGTGTTTGAGGGAGGTAATGGCAGACTGCATACCTAGAGTCAGGAGAGTAAATCAAGTGGGAGTTAAATGGTTGAATATCATCATCCAGCTGGAGTTGCAAAAAAAAAAAAAATCATGAAGGGAATTTAAGGATAAAGGTGACCTGCAGGCACATGAAAGGAAGTTAGCAATGTTAGAATGATTTTAAGGAGTGCAGATGGTAGGGAGGTAACTGAATCATTCGAAAGAGTAGAATTACTAAGTGAACACTTTGCAAGAGTATATCATCCAAGTGATGATATTGCAGGAATGAGAGAGCCAAAGGCTTATATGGGAAATGAGGTGAATGAAATGGAGATGCATAGCATATCACAGAACCTTAATGCAGCTGTAGGATTGGATGGTATATAAGCTCGAGTTTTATGTGAAGCAGTGAGAGAATTGTCAGTGCCCATGACCATATTGTTTAATTTAAGTCTCAGTCCTGGGTGAGTCCTGAGGGATGGAAAGAGGGGGAACAATAGTTCCATTGCATTAAGGAGGCTCCAAGATTGATGTAGCAAATTATCGACCGATCAGCATATCAGGAGTTGTCAAAGTATTGGAGAAGTCAGTCAAGAGCAAAAAAAATAAATGGACAGATGGAAATGGGATACTGTATGGGAGAGGAGGGGGGGGGAAGCAGCATGGTTTTGTAAAGGGTAGGTCATGCCCCTGTAACTTGCTCACATTTTATAATACAATGACAGCTGAGTTGGATAAAGGTAATGGGTTTACAGTGATACTGTTGGACTTTGCAAATGCCTTTGATGGGATACCACATGGAATTCTAATCAGTAAACTGCAGCACATGGGGATGATAGGAGGGTGGTTGATGAAGAGGTATCAGAGAGTAGTTTATTCGGGAGTAGAGTCCAAAAGAAGGCCTATGAATAGTGGCCTGCTCTGAGAGGAGCTGTTCAGTTAAATGATGCAAATCTGGGTATAGCAATAGTTAATACAGATGACTTCAAAATTTTGCAAGAGTTAGAGAATTGTGATTTGGATAGATTTGCAGACTGGGCAAAGGAGAATGGATGTCAGTTTAATGTAGCAAAAGTGTAAGGTTATGCATCTTGGGGTGAAAAGATTACCAGCTGTATACGACATTTGTGGAACTGAACTTCAGGAAACTGATGAAGACAGAGACTTCGGAGTGTTAGTGGATAGAGATTTAAAGTTAAAGCAACTCATCAGATCACTTGGTTATTAAAGTACTGAAGAGTACTTTGACAAGCAGAGACATGCAGGTTATTGTTCTTCTGTATTGAGCCTTGATAAGACCCCATCTTGACTACTGCACACAGATCTGGGCACCAGGGTTTCTTGGTGATGTGGAGGAGGTGGAGAGGATCCAGTGGCAAGTGGCCAAGATGATAGCAGGTCTATGGAATGAATTGTATGAGAACAGGTTGAAGATTTGCGGGTTACAGAAACTAGTTGTAGGCAGAAGAGGGTGATTCTCAATCTCATATGATTGAGACATACAAATTACTAAGGGGTTTTTAAGATTAATTCAGAAGAAATCATGCAGAATATAATTTGGATATAATTAATGTTGACAATGATTGTTATGGCCAAATTCAAAAAAGAACTTTAGTGAGGATTTGGGAGTTAGCAAGTGGTGATGTACATCATTTATGTTTGCATTTAGATAGTGGATGTAAGAGTGTTTATTTATTTGTTAGCACACTTAAAAAATCAGAATACAAGGTCTTCTTTTTTCACTATAAACATTACAAAGTGAAGAGGTGAAAATTATTATTTTTTTAAAGCTACACAAAAGGCATCTCTGCACAGAACTGTATCATGATCATTGCTCATTATTTTTAGGATCTTCCAACTGATCTTTTAGTACTTGGTATTTTTGTTTCTGTTCTTCTAATTATTCAATCATTTTGCATTCTGTTAACATGCTATTTTTTGTAAAATCTTTTTTCCTGTATGATATTCATTCATTTACTTTGTCAAACACTTTTTGTATGTCTCTTATTTCTGATCTTATCAAATTTTGTTTTTCTTACAATCTTCCTGAGTGGTTTCAATTCTGTAGTATTACTGTTTAACTGTTTCCAGCCTCCTTATACTTTTGATATACTTGTCTTAGTTACAATATTTGAATTTTCATTTTTCTATACCATTCTCATCAAGAAATCTTGTTTGTCTCAAGTAATTGCTCTTTTGCTTCATTTCTTTCTGTTATTCCTTCTGAGGTAATCTGAATTCTAAAGGCTTTAAAACTCATTACTTGTTTTGTCATTTTGCTTATTTCTACTATTATTATTATTAGAGCCTCCATAGTTAAGTCAGTATAAACGAAGTCCTTTGGTTGGAAAGACCTGGGTTCGATTCCCGTCAGTGACGTGAGGAACCTTTATCTGGTCTCTATCAACAAAAGGTGAGTCAGATGGTCTGATATGGAGGTAGGGGGTTTTTTCACCCAGAAACTTGGGTTTATCATCCCCTAGAACATGCAAACTGACCCCATGAATATACATGGATTACAGTAATGGCCCCATGAACGTCCCAGCCGTATGCTGGTCCCGACCCTAAGTGACTTTGTGGGCAATGCCTACAAAGTCACTTAGGGTTGGAAGCAACTGAAGGGTAAAACCACCACCATTATTATTATCCTAAGACCCCATGGAGTCACAAACTCATCCAGGAGGTCCCTTTTGTCATATACACAAACTTATCATACCATGCCTTAAATTCTCTGCAGATACCATGCTCTCAGGCAATGCATTCCAATCATTCACAACTCTCCATACAAAAAAACCATTTTCTCACTTCTTTGCTCACACCATCCTTATACAGCTTCCAGGGATGACCTCTTGTTCTCCCCCAATCTCCCACGATTTTATGAAAAATCTCTTCAGTGTTAATCCTATAACAATCCCTTACTAACTTGTACATCTTTATTATATCACCTCGCTTCCTCCTATCCACTACACTCTGCAAATTGCATTGTCTCAACCTTTCTTCATATTCAACTTTTGAGAGATCAGAAACTACATAAGATGACAGAAAAATTGGGTTTAATAGGGCAGAGATTTTGATACAAACTATTAGCCTATTAGTTTCGTCACATTAACTTGTGGCTTCTTCTGGGTCAGTTACACATAACAGCTTAAAAAATGAGCTTAAGTTACTAATTAATACATAACTGAAAGATATCTTTCAGACCAGAAGAAGCCATAAGTTAACGTGATGAAACTAGTAGGCTAATAATAAATTTAGTTTAATCCTTTATCCAAGTGTGAGCAAAAAAGTTTGCGACTGAAAGTATCTTCAGAACTGGGGTAAGGTGGCACAACGCTGGGCAACTCGTTGCAAAGGTGGAGCAAGATAACATCTGGGTCAGTTACACATAACAGCTTAAAAAATGAGCGTAAGTTACTAATTAATACATAACTGAAAGATATCTTTCAGACCAGAAGAAGCCATAAGTTAACGTGATGAAACTAGTAGGCTAATAATAAATTTAGTTTAATCCTTTATCCAAGTGTGAGCAAAAAAGTTTGCGACTGAAAGTATCTTCAGGACTGGGGTAAGGTGGCACAACACCGGGCAACTCGTTGCAAAGGTGGAGCAAGATAACATCACTCCTATCTCAGTATCTCCCATAATGCAAAACACATCTCCTTGTGGATATGTATAATGTTATGCATTAAGGGGAGGGCCACTACCCAGACTAGTTTCGGCCTTTATTGAGGTCTCTTCAGTGGGAGCCAGGCCTTGGGCCTGGCTCCCACTGAAGATTTATTTATTGTAGTCTAACCAAGTGAAAGATAAACTTTAGCAGGTTAATAGTTTGTATCAAAATCTCCACCTATTAAACTCAGTTTTTCTGTCATCTTATGTAGTGGTTGGGGAAAAACAAAACAAAAAAAAAATCATCATGAGATAAGAAACTATTTTGGTCAATCGTCTCTGAACCCTCTCCAACATCTCTTCATCCATTTGAAAATCTGTGTGCAGTAGTTAATCTAGGAATGCACTGAATCATGCTTTGGCCAAATATTCAGTTTGCAATTCAGCCAAAGCACCAACTATTCAGCGAAACATAGTGAATTAAATTTTAAAAAATGTTTTGAACAAAAAAAAAAAATACTTACTCCTTAAATGATTTTATAAAAGTCTAAAGAAAGATTAAAAAATGTGTGATAATACTTCACCTAACAATGTAACCACATGAAAATGTAAAAATAAAATTTTATGTTCCTTAAATTTAAAAAAGAAGTTATTTAATTTTACAAGGAACATTTCTTAAAAGAAAAAAATATTTCATCAAATGAGAAAAAAACAAACAAACCTGCTCTCATTTCCTTAAGTAACAAAATAAAAACATCAATGGAATTTTGATTTTAAATTGTTAAATATACAGAATAATTATGGATTTAGTAATCAAAATTAAGTTATGATAAATTCTGATGTAAGAAAAGCAGTTTTCTTTTCCTGCAATGGTTCTGTTTAGGTGGGTTCCATTAAAGACTACTAAGAGCTTCATGTATTTAAATTGTTCTCTACTGCATGGTACATTTAACACTTGTTTGCAATATGCAAACAGCAAACACTGAAATTTTGAGTCTTCAAATATGTCATAAAAGTTCCAAATATTGCTTGCTTTATTATTTGTGCCTCAAACTGTAATCTTTTTTGAGTATTTAAGATGTCATAATATAAACAGAAATATAAACATAGAGAACACCAAATATAGCAAATGCAACGAGCCTTAGCATCCGATTATGCAAGATAAGAGGGGGAAAAGTTTTCTCCTTAATATATTGCTTTTGTTATGAGGCATGTAGCAGGAATTTTTTCTACTTTCCAGCTGAATACCGAATCTTTCTTCTGATTCAGCCAAAGTAGAATATTTGCGAAACATGCCAAATACTAAAGCAAAACTGAATATTCGGTGGATCCCTATTTATTTTTAACTTGTACTTGACTGCCTGCCTGCCTGCTGATCACAAGTGTGGCTTTTTCTGTTGACACACTTTTGTCAAATCTGTTGTAAATTTTTTTTTTTTTTTGCCTAAACTTAATTACAAATTCGTTATTATTAGACCTTAGAGTAGTAACCAGCAGAGGAAACATGGCAGCAGCTTTGTCATTCCATGACTTTAATTAGACATGAGTTGTTTTGTTAAGTGTGAGGTGTGCTATATGTATTCTTTCAATTACATAAATGATTTGTGGATATTTAGGACGGATGGAAGGAGGGTGTGTGCGAAGTGTGACCTGAACGAGGAATTGATGAATGCTGATATGAAATTGATGACAGAAAGTGTTAGTAGCGAGAATGTCGTGGGGAAAATGAGTGCACATTCGAAAGAGAAGGATGGTGTGAAAGAGAGGCAAAAGAATGTTAAGAAATCAGTAAAAAAGAAAAACGAGTGATTCGAAAACCATAATGGATGTTAAAAAGGACGAAAGTGAGACAAGAGTGGCAGAAGGAAACTAAATTGAGAGAACAAATGAACCGGAGATGGCGTGACGCAGGAATAGAAAGTGAAAAAAATCTAAAGAATGAACGATAGCAAAAGTTGGACCAAAAGTACAGAAACACAGAAGGATGAATGAGAGTGAAAGTGAGAAGAGGGGGGGTTGAGAGTTAGAAAATTAGAAAGATTGAATGATAGAAAGAATGTGACGCGAGATTCGGAAGTTTAATTGGATTGGATGAGGAAAGAGATGAAATGGATGCAGAATGAAATTAAGAAAATTCGGGAAAATATTTTAAAACAAATCATGATGGCACGAAAGAGTTAACGAAAGATGAGCAAGTGGAGTTGTATGGCGACTCCATTATTAAAGGTGTGCTGGATGATAGGATGCACAAGGTATGTTTTCCAGGTGGTAAAATGAATAGAGTGATTGAGGCATTGGATATGAGGAGTGAGCGAGCAAAGGAGTTGATAGTTTTAATAGGTATGAATGATTTGAAAGAGGACAAAGATCATGTCAAAATGGATATTAGGAGGCTGCTTAGAAGGATAAAAGAGAATAGTGTGATAGCAAGGGTAGTCAGTGTGTTGCCTAGATATGACTGTGGTGAGAAGAGGCAGAGAGCAAGGATTATGAATGATATGCTGGCTGAAAAGTGTGAGGAGATGGGTGTACAGTTTGTTAATGTGTGGAATGAGTTTGAAGGACGAAGTGAACGGACTGCATTTGAGTGGTTATGGTGTGAGTCGCTTGGAGAGACTGCTGCTGTAAGGTAGAGAAGTGAGTAGAGTGAGAGAGAATGAGTCAGATCAAGCTGGAAGTGATGTGGAAGAACAGGAGAGTAAGACAGGAGAGATTGAACAGGTGGTGGTTATGAATGGGGAGGTGAGTGGTATGAGTAGAGAAAATGAGAGAATAGGTGTGCAAGAGGAGCAGGGAAATGGGGAGGCTCAGGGTGGACAGGGGTAATCGTGTGAGAAAGGTGGATGCTCTAAGACGAGGTGAGAGCATGTGTGGAAAGGAATAGGATGACCTGGGATCAAGGAAACAGTTGGAATTGAAAAGGGTTCTAAAATGAATAAGCAGAAAGGGAAATGGCCCCAGTCGAGCATGGAGAGATCACATCGAGTGAGTAGTATCAGTGGAACTAGCTGTTGATCCAGAAATGAGCTGTTGTGTTTGTATACAAATGCTAGAAGTATAAGAAACAAGGCAGATGAAATGGTTGCACTAATTGTGGGTGTAGCATGGAATGAGTTGCTAGCCGGAAAAGAGATCAATGCAGCTTGGGGGATTTTAAAAACTATCTAGAAGATGCAATGTCTAAATATATTCCAAGGGTGAGAAAGGTTAAATAAGGTAGGTGTGAGAATGTGTGGTGTTGCGGAATGTGTGGTGGAGATACTTAATGAGCAGTTCATAAAGGTCTTTCAATCTTGTGAATGTGATTCCATGGAGAGATTGAGAGCAGTTGATGATGGGAGAGACTGACTATAAGTGAGCAAGAGGTGTATGGGGAGTTGAGTAAACTAGATGTTAATAAGGCTGTGGGATTTGATAATATATCACCACATATTCTGAAGGAATGTGCCAGGGAGTTGACACCTGCCTTGACATATTTTTTTAACACGAATCTTGCACTCGTCAAGTTCCTAAGGAGTGCAAGATTGTGCCACTTCATAAAGTGGCACAATCGAACTAAAGCATCAAACTATAGGCCTATCTGTGTGTCAGGTGTTGTGGTTAATTTGTTGGAGAAGACTGTGAGAACCCAGAGTTGGGTTGATAACAATGGTATTATCGTTAATGGACAGCATGGATTTGCTAAAGGGAGGTCATGTTTTAGTAATCTGGGGATTGAACTAAAGCATCAAACTATAGGCCTATCTGTGTGTCAGGTGTTGTGGTTAATTTGTTGGAGAAGACTGTGAGAACCCAGAGTTGGGTTGATAACAATGGTATTATCGTTAATGGACAGCATGGATTTGCTAAAGGGAGGTCATGTTTTAGTAATCTGCTTGCTTATTATAATAAAGTGACTGCTTCCTTGGACAGAGGAGAAGGATACACAGTAATATACTTGGATTTTGCAAAGGCTTTTGATAGAGTACCTCATGATAAATTGATAGTCAAACTAGAGCAGATGGGGTTGGATATTAGATTAGTGCATTGGAGTGGAGACTGGCTATCTGATAGGTATCAGCAAGTTGTGTATGGGGGAGCGATATATATATATATATATATATATATATATATATATATATATATATAGGAAAGTCACTAGTGGATTGCCTCAGGGGTCTCTTTTAGGGCCATTACTGTTTAACTTGTATATTAATGATATTGGTGAAGATTTGGATGGAGATATTCAGTTGTTTGCAGATGATGCAAAGTTGGGACGAACCATGAAGAGTAGTGAAGATGTTGTGGCCTTACAAGAAGACTTGAATAAATTGAGTGATTGGGCACAGAAATGGGGATGTGAGTTCAGTGTTGCAAAATGTAAGGTTTTAAAATTTGGAAAACAAAGATGGGATGCAGAATTTATGCTTGGTGAGGATATATTGTTGGAGGTGGAGGAAATAAGAGATCTGGGGGTGATAGCGGATAAGGATCTGAAATTTAGGGAACACGTAGCCAAAATTGTGAAGACAGTACAAAGGCTTCTGGGAATGATGCGGAGGACACTGACGTGTAGAAGTAAGGAGATTCTTGTTCCATTGTATAAGGCTTTGATTAGGCCACACATGGACTATTGTGTCCAGATTTGGTCACCTGGTTTTCAGAAGAATGAAGAGATGTTGGAAAGGGTCCAAAGGCGACCAAGTAAGGTAGTTTCTGACCCTCTGGAATGTCAAGTATGAGGAAAGATTTAGAAGATGTAATTTGCAGAGTCTGGTGGAGATATGATAGAGACCTACAAGTTGGTTGTTATAGGATCAATGCTGGAGAATTTCTACAGAAAATAGTGGGAGATCGGTGAAGAACCAGAGGCCATCCCTGGAAACTGCATAAAGAGGGTGTGAGTAGGGGAGTGAGAGGCAGGTTTTTTTTCGTGCAGAGTTGTAAATGATTGGAATGCTTTGCCTGAGAGTGTGGTGTCTGCAAGGAGTTTGAGTGTATTCAAGACACAATATGATGAGCTGTGTGTGTGATAAAAGGACCTCCCAGATGAGTCTTGGGGTAATAATAATAAATTAATTTTAAAATTACTACATGATCTGCAGATCAGATCAGATTTCCTATTTTGGCCTCTAGAACAGGATTCCAAAATTATCTAGTTATTAGCACCCATTTCATATTAATCTCACATGAGGAGATACAAAAGCAATAATACAACAGTGATAGGTGTGAATATGAGGTTATTATTATATATGCTCCTTCAGGGAGTCCAAGGACGCATTCCAATAGAACCATTTTAGTCGCTTATACGTAAATACATATTACGTCTTCTATAGACATTATTTTTTATTTCATTTAACTCATCTTTTAGTATTGTTATTTCATCCATTTAAATATTGAACAGAATGGGGACTTAATTTTTTTGTTCATTTCGGTTTCTTTTTTTAAATTATTATTGCAGGACATTACACATTTATATTATCTATATAAATATTTTTGAGTTTTGCTGCGTTTTTCTTTTCACTATTATATTTAAAACATCTTGTAATATTATACTATCCAATTCTCTAGGTAATTCTACAGGGTGGCCATAAAATAACTTTCCCTCTTTGGAGGCATCCGTAGCTAAAACCAATAAACGGAATGAGTCAAAATCTTATATTGAGACTTTTGAAGGCATGAGGAGATGATTTCCATGAAAAAAAGATTTAGTACCAAAAGTCGCCAATAGGGAAAAATCGACAGCTGTGTCACTCATTCCAGCTGGATATGTGGCACGTTACAATGATGATAATAAGAATAATAATAATTAAACTAAAACAACAACTTGAGAGAAAGACAGAAATTTATGTAGTGATTGAACTCACAAGAGCGCTTGGACCAATACTGGTCCCTGTGTCAGTAGCAACATCTGTTACTGTCTCTTCTTGCACTGCTTTCCGTCCTCTGCCAGGTCTAACTCCTGGTGATCGAGTTTCTTCAGACTTCTTAATCATAGCTCTCAGTGCTACAGCTGACAGGACCTGTATGCAGGTTATGAAGCCTTCTAAATTCCCGAAGGGCTGCTACGGCATTACACTATTTAAGGTAAAACAACTTAACAATAAAGCACGCTGAGGCAAAGTAGGACGCATATCGAGCACAATTCGTCAGTCATTCGAATACAGGGTGTTCGGGATAAATTTGACATATTTATAATTAATTATATTTTTCCGTAAGTTACATGTATTAACACACACTTCTCTTCATTTAAAAGTTTGGACCCTTCTTCATTCATATACAAGATGTCAGAAAGGATGGATAGCTGGAACCCACCTGAATCATGGAAGAGAATAACTTGTATCATGATGATTCGTGCCCGCCATCAAAATAAGGATATTACGACTGCTTCCCAATGCTCCCTGAATACAGTAAAAACAATCAGGCATGAACTAGAGACTTGCAATGGTGACTACGAGGATGTAGCAAGAAGAAAGATCCCTAGCAGACGATCTGATTGCGTTCGTACAGCAGAATTCCTCGCAAATCTGCAGGAACAGGTGTTGAAGAACCCTGGCATTGGAATTCGGGCTTTGTTCGTGGAGTTGCTAACTGTAGTCAAGCCCTGGATAACAAGGGTAGCCAATGGTAGGCCGTATGTATGGCAGCAGGATTCGGCCCCTTGCCACACCTCTGGGAAAAGTCAAAAATGGTTGTCTGAAAATTTCTACGACTTCACCAGTCCAAATGTTTGGCCTCCAAACTCCCCAGACCTTAACCCCATGGATTATTTTGTATGGGGCGCAGTTGAAAAAGACACCAATCGCACTTCCAGTAATACAAAAGCCCAGTTAATGGATAAAATTAAAACAGTTTTTGCGGCCCTTCCCAGGGAGACTGTAGCATCAGCTTGTTCGAGGTTCCGAAGCAGAATTGAAGCTGTGATCGATGCTAATGGTGGTTATTTTGAGTAAATCTTGTTGATAGTATTGTAATTAACTCTGCCTGTAATGTTTTTTTGTCAATTCATTAAATTTAATAGATACAAAGAAGATTTTCTTTTTCCTTACGAAACTGTCAAATTTATCCCGAACACCCTGTAAGTGCCTGAATGTTCCCAATTCCTTTTTAAGAGGAATTGGTGGTGCTGCTGTCACGTATGCACAGTAAAATTTGCATAATCCTTTTTACCTACGTTTACTGCAAATGTTCGATTGCTTTTAGCCCTGTCAGCGCCAAAATTTCCCCTATCGGCGACTTTTGGTACTAAATCTTTTTTTTTTTTTTTTGTGGAATTCATCTCCCCATGTCTTCGAAAGTCTCAATATAAAATATGGTCTCATTCTGTGTATTAGTTTTAGCTACAGATATCTCCAAAGAGGGAAAGTTAATTTATGGCACACTGTACATAACACACAAAAATTGGAGTGTTATTTTTTCCTAGAATATATGATTCACATAAATATCTTATGATTTTTCTATTAGTAGTTTTATTGGAAATATTATGGCTGTGCATGATTATTATTATTCAGGCCTCCATGGAGTCAAAAGACTCATCATGGGAGGTCCTTCCTAAGAACATAAAGTCTGTCAAGATTCATCGAGGGGAGGTCCCCCCTAAGAAACACAAAGTCTATCATACCACTCCTTAAACTCATTGACCGTTCTTGCTCTCACCACTCCATCAGGCAATGCATTCCACGGTTCAACCACCCTCCACGCAAAGAAACCACTCCTCACCCTCTTGCTCATAGTTTCCTTTCGTAACTTCCGGGAATGGCCTCTTGTCATCACTCCTTCCCGCTGTTCAACCAAGCAAAAGAACTCCCCAATGTCAACCCTGTAACCACCTCTCCTTCTTCTATCCAAATGTGGACTGCCAAACTCTGCAGTCCACATTCCCTCAGCCGATTCTCAAAACTATCCTTGTACAGTCCTGAGACTATCTTTGTCATCCGTCTTTGTATCTTTTCCACAGTTAATTTATCCCCTTCAAATCCTGGGGACCAAATCTGAGAACAATAATCCAAGTCTGGTCTGATCAGAGACTTATACAACGGAATGATAACCCTCTTATCTCTGCAGGTCAGTGTCCTTCTCATAATTGCAGCAATCCTCTGTGTTACCTTCACCACCTTTGCAATATGTCCCCTAAACTTCAGGTTTCTATCAATCATCAACCCCAGATCTCTTGTCTCCCCAACTTCCTCCAGTATAACTCCTCCCATAGAGTATGCAGCATCCCATCGATGTTTCCCAAACCTCAAGACCTCACATTTTGCTGCATTAAACTGACATCCCCATTCATTTGCCCATCTATCTAGCTTATTCAAATCCTCTTGCAGGGCTACCACATCTGCACTATTACTAATAATCCTTCCCAGCTTCGCATCATCCGCAAACAACTGAATATCCCCTTGCAATCCACTGGCAATGTCATTGATATAAAGGTTAAACAATATAGTTCCTAGTACTGAGCCCTGTGGGACCCCACTTGTAACCCTCTGTCTCCTTGAAACTGCTCCACCATACACAACTCTCTGATACCTATCAGACAGCCAATCCTGAATCCAGTTGACCAATCTGACATCCAGACCCATGTGTTGCAACTTAAATATCAGCTTATCATGTGGCACCCTGTCAAATGCCTTTGCTAAGTCTAAGAAAATTGCAGTATATGCCTTTCCCTCATCTGATGTTCTTGTAACTTTATTATAAAAGGCTAGCATGTTGCTAAAACAAGAGCGCCCTTTCACAAATCCATGTTGACTCTCACAGATAACATTACCCTCATCTACCCAATGCTGTATACGTCCCTCACTACTGATGACACACAGACTGGCCTATAATTAGACACTTCCAGTCTGTTACCACCCTTATGCAATGGCACTATCTTACCTTCCTTCCATTCCCTGGGCACCTTTCCCGCAACCAGACTTTCAGTGAAAAGCCAGGTTAAAGGCACTGTCAGTTCCCTAGCACATTCTCTCAAAACTTGTTGTGAAATACCATCCAGTCCCAAAGCTTTACTGCCATCCAGAGTACTCAGTATCTGAAACACACTCTCCTCCTGTACCTCTAAACCTCAAACCAACCCTATCCTGCATTAAAACTGACTCCTCTAGGATGAAATACTCTAATAAAGTGTTCATTGAACAATTTCACTATGTCCTCTGCATATCTGGATCTAACACCCTGCTGTTCATCAGTTGATATCAGAGATTCAATTTGAATTTCTCAGATGAGTTTTACAAAGATTTTTAACGTAGTTGGTAATAGATTAATTCCTCTATAATTATTTGGATGTTTTATCTCCTTAAAATATGTTGTGCCATTTTTTATTTATTTTCCTCCATATTTTAACTCATTCTATATTATGCTCAGTCGTTGTTTTTTTATTTCTAATTTTTCTTAAAACGTTCTCTCTTTGTTGTGATGGTATTTCTAAATCTTCATCATATTTCAAGTATAGTTATTTGTTATTCACCATTATGCAATTTAGTAAAATGTTATTGATATTATTAATACTAGCCTTCCATGGAATAAAAGGATATACCATGTGAGGTACACACTGTCACACAAAGCATATCAAACTTGCTTGAAACTCATTCAACGTGTTCATATTTATTCACAGGCAATGCATTTCACTAACCAGCCACTCTCCATGTGAATATCCTGCTCTTTATCACATAACCTCTTACCACCCTATGTGTCTCAATCATATCCCCCTCTCTTTCTCTTCCTATTCACAAGGCTCTGTAAATTGCATTCCCTCAATCTATCTCCATACCCGACATTCCAAAGACACTTTAGCCAATCTCTTCTGGACCCTTACCTTTGAGCATGAATCCTTTTTCTATACTTCATTGGACCTTGTTAGGTCCAATCAAGTATAAGAAACAAAATACATCTGACACAAATATAAAAGTACCACTGTTTCTCATCATCCATGTAACAGATGAAAAGACAATATGGAAAATATCAGCCTTCTTTATTCAAAAGGGTTTAGAAAGACTGGAAGAATATCCTAAAACAATAAAACTACTACTCTAGTTATATCCTAGTCAAAACATCATGTCAGCAACAATAAATGGAATAACAATAAATTACAGTAACATCTCATAAATTGCTAAACTCTTCTAGAGGAGCGGTATCAGAATTAGATCTCCTTTACGTTCCAGATGAGAAAATACGTTCAGAGCAGTGGCAACCTGTAAATAAGCACTGCAGCACCCCCAAGGAGAAAATGAAAAATTTAAATTTTGTTTGCGTTTATAAATAATAACAATGCTTACATTATATAAATGCAATACAACATGTTAAAGGTTACAGCTTATGTTTCGACAGTGACTGAATAGTTAATAATTGGAATTGTTCAATTAACGCTTTAGATTACGAAACAAATACATTGCAATCTAACGCAGTGTCGATATTATCACTTTCGACCAATTGCAGCCAGTCTTGCCGATATTCGTTTGGCTTGTGATTGCACATTACAAGTCATTACGACACTGCTCAACGAGAAGTGTATCGTATGCTTGAGTGCGGTATTTCTGTGAGATATGAAACTTTTATTGGTGCATGTTCGTGGTGAGGGTGAACTATTTTTTGCAAATCTTATTTTATTTTGTTAAAATAACATATAATTATTTAAGTTAAGGGATATTACATCCCATATTGTTTCTTAGCCAAATAAGAAACTCAAAGAGTTTCATGCCGAATATAGAAACTATATAAAGTTCGGCGATTCCAAGCATAAGCAAATACCTGGATAGTGCAACACCTGACCCATTTGGTAGTGCGAACTGAGGCAACTCATAGTAAGGGTGGAGCAAGCTCCGACCACTATTCTTGGTATTTACCCATAATGTGAACTTGTGATTGCATGTTACAAGTCATTCCGACACTGCTCAAACAAGCAGTGTACGTATGCTTGCACGTTATTTCTGTGAGATACGAAACTTACTATTGGTGTTTGTTCGTGGTGAGGGTGAAATATTTTTAATAAAGCAATTTTTTAATATGTAAATTTATTTATTAATAAATTGTTTACTGATTAGGAAAAAAAGAATTATTTTTATTTTGTATATGCAGCATCCCCACTTAAAATTTTCACCGGCTGCCACTGGTTCAGAGCTTAAAGCTTAGGGAGTGACAGATATGAGACACATCCTAATACATAGGGGTGATCATTTGGTTCTGACCAGAAATAGCATCCTTGCTTTTGATACATCTAAACCTTCAACATTTGTAAAAGCAGGTTATCTCAATATCCTGTACCTCCCTAATCCACTGAAACACTTGAAATGTCAAAAATAGAGGCATGTACAAACTGTCAGTCATGGCTTTAACACCTGTGCTCAATGTGGCAATAAAGCTTACCCTGCAAAGAAAGCTATATGCGTCAACTTCTCAGAGAGAGAGCATTCAGCCCACTCCTGTATGTCAGATGTGGAAGGATGAAGAAGAAATACAAAAGATAAAAACAGAACAAAATGACATATCAGGATACAGAGGAAGTTAGCCACCACACCTGTCCTGAAATCTTCGTATTCTCAGAATCTGACAGTTTAGAAAATGTCAATAGCAACTTAATCCCATATGTCTATTACACCATCTGATAATTTCACCATACTTGAACTTTATGATCATGAGTGCATCAGTCACACCATTCCAAGTCTTTATTTCAAGGCAAATGAACCTATCGTTAATCAGATGGAAACACTGTGCTAGCTAAGGAAGTGTGACATTCTGTAATGTCTCTACATACAGTCATTTATTTAATACACACACAGAGCCAAATATTCTGATTTCCTTCCCATTTATATACTGATGTTTCAAGATTTCAAGATCTGAGACCTCTGTTGCTGTATTTCCTGACTATCATATCCAATCAGCTCACACTTGATTGCAGCAATTATTATTATTATTTACAGCATCTCCATGGAGTCCAGAGACTCATCACGGGAGACCCAAATCAATCATCACACACACACACACAAATCCTATTATACCTCTCCTTGAATCCACTCACCATCAGGAAACTCACAACCGAGTCTGGCAATCCATTTCACTCGCCACTCTCCATGCAAAGAAATCTGGTCCACACACCCTTACCAACCAGACTCTTACATAACTTCCACAGATGGCCTCTAGTTCTTTGACTATTTGTCATATATTGAAAAATTTCACTTGCATCAATTTATAAAACTTCTTTAATATCTTAAAAGTTTCTATCATGTCCCCTCTTTTCCGCTTATCAACTAAACTTTGTAATCCACAAACTTCAAACTATCCTCATAGGAAGTATTCCACAGACCTGTCACCATCTTGGTCACTTGTCTCTGAATCTTTTCAATCACCTCCTGGTCCCTAAGAAACCCAAACGACCAAATCTGTGCACAGTTGCCAAGATGTGGTCAAATTGTAACCTTATAAAGAGGGATAATAACTTCCTTATCTTTACTTGTTAGTGTGTTTTTCGACATCCAAGTAATTTGTTGAGCTATTTTACCAACTTTTGCAATATACCCTCTGAACTCTGTCTACCATTATCCCCAAGTCCCTAGCCTCATCAATTCCCTGCAAACCAATACCATCAATATGATACACCACATACAACCTTCTCAACCCGAAGTGCATAATCTTACATTTTGCAACATTAAATTGACAATCATTATCCTTTGCTCACAATGCCAATTTATTTAAATCATCAGGATGATATCTACATCACCTTTATCAACCATTGCTCTCCCCAATTTTACATCATCAGCAAACAACTGAATAGATTATATAGAATTACACAGCAGAGTAATTCATTGCATGTAATTCAGCATGCACTTCTGCATATAAAAGAAAATCGTACCAAAAGTGTATAATTTACACAAACTCATTGAATTCTTTATACACCACCTCATCATTTGTGTATAATCCACATCCAGTGCTTTGTGAGGTTGTACAAATTAGCAGTCCCTAAGTTTGAAATTCAGCAGCTGTGCTGGATTATCAGCCACACAAGAATTAAGGAAAATGAGACTGCAGCTTCTAGATCAGCTCGTTTTTAGGTACTTTTTGTTAGTCTCATATGCAGATTACACACAGTTATAAGATCAAAGTTAATATGCCAATGGAAGTCATCACGGCAGGAAACACTGACAAAGAAATTGCACAAGATTAAGCTGTCAAAACAGAAACAGAAGAGAGGAAGTTTTTCTTTCTAGGCTCTGTATAGGTCGCAATCATCTTATACATTCATATTTACTGAGGGCTAATTACCCACAAATGTGTGAAAAAGGCAACACGCATCTCATCTTTTGTCACATTCTGGTGGAGTGCCAGCACTTCTCTCAAGATCCCCATGGGGCACCTGTTCATGATGGACGGGACCTCCCAGTGATGGTGCTGGCCCTTTTCATTCTTCCTCTTTTTCTTTACTTTTCTTCCCATATTCTTTGCTCCACTGCTCGTGAGTCTTTTTTTTTACTATCCTTTCTTCCAGACCACCATCACTGGGATCCATCAACCCTGCCATCCTGCTTGCCATGTGGTACGACCTATAGACATCTAGAAAGGGGGGGGGGGATCCTGGTAGTCTTGTACTACTCAGGTCTGCATCAGCAAGATAGGCAGTCTTGGATGGCCCGGCCAGGATCATTCGGCTAGTGGACTTGCTTGCAAGGGTCAGTGTTGCTATAAGTCTCTCACCCCATGTCCAGGATCGGGATCCAAAGTTGCTGTGGTGCTGGTATAATGTCTGGGTTAGTCCTGGCGTTCCACTTCTGAGAGCAGTCATGTCTTGCTTGCCAGCGAGCGTCCATGTGTGGCTCCATGGTGGTGGAGAGCTCTGGCACTGAACCAGAAACTCCTTGAGCATGAATTCTTCATCCTCAACTGTTTAAGGGGCCCTAGCAAAGCTCCAACCATATACCGATATCCAAATAAATTTGGTAACCAAAGTAAGAAACAAAAGACATATGATACTAGTATAAATGTACTAGTGTTTTTGATCATCCACACAACAGGTGAAAAGCCAATAGGGAAAATGTCACTCTTATTTATTCAAAAGGATTTAGAAGGTTAGGATCTCCCAAAACTGTTGAGAAATTACATTCTGGTTATATCCTTGCAGAAAAATCCCAAGAAACTGAGTATAATATCAATGGGTGTGACACCAATAACGTAACACCTCATAAAACACTCGATTCTTGTAGAGGAGTGATATCAGAATGGGATCTAGTTGATGTTGCTGATGAGGAGATATGTTCAGAGCTTAAATATCAGGGAGTGACAGGTGTGTGGCACATCCTGATATGTAGGGATGGTCACTTGGTTGCAACCAGATATGTAGCTTCCAACATCTGTAAAAGCAGGTTATCTCAACTGTCCTGTTAGAATATACATCTCTAATCCACCAAGATGCTTTAAATGTCCAAAATATGGGCATGCCCATACTGCCTGTTGTAGCTCTACCACCTCATAACAGGATGCAGAAAAAGGAAGTTAACCACTACACCAATTCTGAGATTCTCCTATGCTAAGAAGGTGATAGCTAAGAAAATAGCATCTCAAACAGGTATGTGAATTCCACCATCTGAAAATTTCAAAGTAACTGAACTTGATCGAGTACTTCTCTGCTGAGCGCATCAATCGCATGACCTATGGTCTTACTCCATAGACAACTCCAAAAATGGTCGATGAGACTCCATGTCAAAAAAATTATGGCAAAGATATCACTTAAAGATAAACCACCAACAGACATCTTCACAGAAAAAATGGATACTTCGGTTTCCACTGAAAGTAAATTAAACTTGTCAACTGATCCTAATACATGAGATGTATTGGATATTTTACCAAGGAAGAGATGGACACTGGCCATCAATACTTCCCAAACACAATGGATAAATATAAACCCGACAGAAGCCCTCAACCAAGACAAACAAAACAATAAAAAATTTTTACACTGGAACTGTTGTGGGTTTCACCAGAATATTGATGACATCAAGATTTTGCTGTAGAAACACAAACTGTTTGTGTACAGGAAACATGCTCAAGACCCAATGAGGACTCTATCTTAAGCAATTTCACTGTTGTATGCAAGTGTGGTGATGGTGCTCATGGAGGAGTAACTATGCTAGTGGGCACTCATACTCCTTTCCATCATGTCCAACTTAATACTGCTCTGGAAGCAGTAGCAGTTTGGCTCTCCGTGGGATTTCTTATTACAATATGTTCAATTTATTTACCATCAAGTGCTGAGTTAAATGAAATTGATCTTGATAATGTTATCTTGCAACTGCCTAAACCCATATGCCTTATGGGTGACTTGAATGATCACAATACTCTATGGGATTATGCAATCACAAATAGATGAGGTCATATCATTGAACAAATCCTTGACAATAATGCAATATTGTCAATTGAATCTCCTTTGCACTCTATCCTCTACTGAATGAGATAATAGACTGAATACTTTCTTTCATATGCCAACCCACTCATATTCTGCAATTGATCTTACAATCTGCTCCCCTTCCATTCTTCTACTGCTCACGTGGGATGTTGAAGAGAGCATTTATGGAAGCAACCGCTTTCCTATTTTAGGCTGACTGGAACACTTTTTCCCATCTTAATAGACTGAATACTTTCTTTCATATGCCAACCCACTCATATTCTGCAATTGATCTTACAATCTGCTCCCCTTCCATTCTTCTACTGCTCACGTGGGATGTTGAAGAGAGCATTTATGGAAGCAACCGCTTTCCTATTTTAGGCTGACTGGAACACTTTTTCCCATCTTGGTCATTTGATTGATTTAATACCGATGCAAAATTTAATACCGATACAGTCAATCAAACTCCTGTCAGTAAAGTATGTAACAGACTGCTTTGTCCAGGAAGCAACAGCCTCCATTCCAAGAACATCTTGATTTACACTCTATCTAAAGCCTTGGTGGAACCTAGAATGCCAGGCAGCCAAAAAAAAAAAAAAAAAAAAAATCAACATAGAGCAGCGATTTTCAACAGGTGTGCCGCAAGATTTATGAAAACAAATTAATCGAAAGAAATAATGTCGTAATTTGCACATTCATTTATTAGTGTCTGGCCTTCCATCTTCTTGTGTGTGTAAATCAATCAAAATTATGCCTATTTTTTGCCAGATCATGAAAAAAATTAAAAGAAGATATTTTTAGTGTGCCGCAGAATTTTAATAATTAGTCTAGGTGTGCCCGTGTTATGAAAAAGGTTGAAAATCACTGACATAGAGCATAGGTATATTTCATAGATAGCCCATCAAATCAAACTTAATAGCTTTTAAGTGTGCTTAGGTCAAAGCACATGTAAGATGTCACAGTCAAAAACAATGTTGGATCCAATTTACCTCATCAATCAATCAAATGACCAGTGCAAAATTTGTATAGGATAACATCTGGAAAATGAAATAGATAGAACACACTGTTTGTCTCTCTTAGACCATAATGGGTCTGTTGTTGCTGATCCCAAAGCTATTGCAGACGCTTTGAAGGAAAATTTTGTCAGAATCTCATCAGCAACTATATATCCTTCTGAATTTTTAAAACTGAAAGAGCAACAAAGGAGACAGGCTAAATTTTTCTACCACTGAGCTTGAACCATACAGTCAGCCATTTGTTACGAGGAACTAAAACGAGCTCTTTTACTATCTCACCCTAGTGCAGTAGGCCCCATGCCATCCATTATGAAATGGTAAAGTATTTACCATCATCTTCTATTGATCTCCTCTTAATATATAACAAATTACTTACAGAGAAAGAGTTTCTGAATCCTTGGCATAGGTCAATTGTCATTGCTATCCCAAAACCAGGAAAAGATCCAAATAATTATTGACCCATTGCTCTGACCAGCTGTTTTTTTGTAAGATACTAGAGAAAATGGTTAATGCCAGACTTCTCAGGTATTTAGAAAGCAACAATCTTTACTCTAATACACAATGTGGGTTCCATAGACATCATTCAAATTTAGACCATTTGGTTCATTTAGAGACTTGTATAAGAGATGCATTCCTGAAGCTAGAACATCTGGTTTCAGTTTTCTATGACATGGAAAGAGCTTATGACACAGACTGGTGATATGACATATTAAAAGACTTCTATAACATAGGTCTCAGGGACACCTTCCTGTATATATTAAAAACTTTCTGTCTAGGTAAACTTTCCAAGTCAGAGTGGGAAGTATGCTGTCTCGACCATATCATCAAGAACAGAATGTTTCTTGATGTCTTAAGTGCGACACTTTTTTTGCTATGAAAGTTAACTCTATCACTGAACAGCTTCCTTCCACTGTAGGCAATGCTCTATATGTTGATGACTTCATAGGAGAGCAATTTACTGTCACTCTCATAACACGAAGGTAATTGAAAGACAACTTCAGCAAGCAATTGATCATGTTTCTCTATGGGCTTTTAGTAATGGATTCAGGTTTTCAACAGAAAAAATGTGTCTGTGTACACTTCTATCAAAAATGCACTCTTCACCCAGATCCTGAATTAAGAATGGGACAAACTGTTATTCTGGTAGCAACAGAAGCCAAGTTCTTCTTGGGACTCATCTTTGGCAGAAAACTTACATTCCTTGCATGCATTAGTCAACTAAGAGAAAAGAGCAAGAGAGCATTGAATCTCCTTTGCACTCTATCCTCTACTGAATGAGATACAAATCGATCTTCATTTCATCTTTATTGTACGCTTATACGTTCAAAGCTGGATTATGAGTCTCAAGTCTATGGTCCTGCAAGACAGAATAACCTGTAATGGTTGGATCCCATCCATCATCAGGGTATACAAATAGCTTCTGGTGCCTTTTGCACATCACCCACTCAAAGTCTTTATGTTGAAGCAAATGAACTAGCTCTATCACTCAGACAGAAACAGTTGTCTCTTAATTATGTCCTAAAGATAAAGTCTCTTCCAGATCATCATGGACTAGTCTCTCTTCTCTACATTAGGAAGCTGTATATCACACATCCTTCAGTATGCATGTTATAGATTGTAAACTATTGGCATGAACATTGACAACATTGCCTACACCAAACATAACAGCATCCCTCCATGGCAGCTTTGCACTCCATCTTGCAACTTCTCACTTCGTCAACTACAGAAGTCTATACTCCACCTGTCTACCTGCAGTTGTTTAATGCACACAGAGCAGTCCACTCTGATTTCATGCCCATCTATACTGATGGCTCAAGAACTGACAGCTGCATTGGTTGTGCTGCTTTGTTTCTTGACATTACTATCTCCAACCAGCTCTCACCTGATTGCAGTAACTATATAGCAGAGTTGCATGCCATTCAGCTTGGACTTGTGCATATCAAAGTAAACTGCTACCAAAAGTGTGCAATTTATACAGACTCATTCAGCTCTTTACAGGTTATCTCCTCTCCTATGTATAATCCACATCTGTTGTACAAAATGAAAACCCTTAATTTTTGGTTGTGCTAGATTCCCAGCCACATTGGAATCAAGGGAAATGAGACTGCAGGTGCAGCTTCTAGATTAGCTCATATTTTTTCGATATATATCACTTAATATTACAATATACAGACTATAGACACTTTATAAGATCAAAGCTAATTGACCAGTGGCAGTCATCATGGCAGGAAGCATTGACAAACAAATTACATGATATTAAGCATGAAATTAAGCATTGGCATTCTAGTCAACATGGAAAGAGAGGAAGTTGTTCTTGCTAGGCTCTGCACAGGTCACATTCTTATTTACTGAGGGTTGATGACCTACCTGTGTGTGAAAAATGCAACATGTCTTACTATTTGTCATCTTCTGGTGGAGTGCCAGCACTTTACATGAGAGAAGAATGAAATTTCTACCTATCTAGCCAAGCCAGGCAGATGTTATCAGACAGATTGCATGATGTTTTTAACCTTTTACAAAGAATTAATTTGTACAAAGACTGCAATTGTATTTATTGCATTGCGTAACTTAATTTTTGTACATACATATTATTTACTAATTTATCTTTGACTATTTATATTGCTGTAACTTTTGATCTTGTGTGCTGCTGCTGTGGCCTTTGCTGTTCTTGTACCAATAAACCAACTAACCAACTTCACCCAAGAAAAGAATGAATTTTTTTTAATACACTGGCTGAGTCATATACACTCAAATAGTATAAATTCTGTTTATGTGTAGATACTGCTTTTCTTTAAAATGTACTGTTAGTACATAACATGTTATTTACCATTTTATCTGTTTATTACTGCTTATCGTTACCTTGAGTAGAGCAGTAACCATTGGTTTCACACAGTATGACATTTGCAGACACAAACTCCTAATCAGAGAGGAAATGTTTTTGAACTAAAAAAACATTCAGTAACAAAAAGGAAATTTATTAGGTGTTAAAATATTTAAAATCACCTACCAGTTTCACCACCTAAAATAGAGCTGGTGGCTTCATCAGGGCTTAAACATCATAAATATAAATAGATCACAAATTGACTAATTGCTGAAAAACTGTTACAAGAAAAATAAATATAAAATCCTGTGGCATGCATTAGCTGTCTGTAGTTAACAGAATGCGATTGTAGGTGAAGTTGAAATGTCTGATGCTAAAAGATTTAATAAACAATTTCTATATGCCACTTAATATCTGTCCATTTTTATTCAGTATTCCATATGAACGGATGATCGTAACTGATTCTTTTAGAGGTCTGGAGCAAAAATTTTCTTCTACATAAGGCATGGTCAAAATATTCCAGTCAACTGCATGGTTAGCCACCAAATCTATCTTTTCTTTTATGCTCAACATCTGCGATATGTTCTTCTTTCTCACCTCAAACCCACAGCTTGTCTGTCCTTTGTATGCTAAACCACAAGAGCATGGAATTGTTCTCATGGAATACCTCTAGGTGTTTATAGCAAGGAGTGTTTTCTTTAGGAGACATCAAGAGGCTGCGAACAGTTTGAATTGGTTTAAAAGTTACTCTGATGTTGGGATCTTCGAAAACATATGCTGTTTTAATTGATAAACTGCCAATATATAGAAACTGTGATCGAGTTTCTATACTGGATATTCAGATTATTGAGAGAGGTAGGGTTTGAACATAATATCTTGTCAACTGTTTTTTTTTTTTTTTTTTTTTTTTTTGAAATAGCCATAAAAAACAACAATAATAAAATCTGAGAGAGTCTGAAGTTCAGAAAATGAGTTGGTTCTCGTTTATGTAATAGAAACTGCTCAATTCTTTAGGGTGTAGATTATGCCTAATTTTTGTTAAGGGTGGGGTGGTGAAGGGATGAGGCATGAAGATTTTTGTATTCTGTATGTGTAAGTTTATGATACAACTCAAGTGTAACACCATTGTGAGAACAAAAAAGGGAGTTTCCACCTTTTTCAAGCTCTAACGTAAAGTTCATAGTGGGCTTGTAATACTAAAGGGAAAGAAGAAATTGTTACATATTTGGGAGGTCATGTTTCCAAATAATATAATAAAAATATGATCCACATATCTCCACCAAACCACTGATTTTAAACTCATTTCCATTAGGAAAGGCTTCTTAAAGTTTTCCAAAAAAAATAAGTCTGCTGAAGGAAGAGAGAGGAAGCTGCCCATTGCAAGTATAAACTTTTGCTTTTAAGACATTATTCCACTGAAAAAAATTGAATGATATGTGTAAACTTGATAGTTTCTGGGAAAAATTAGATGAATTTTTGATGTTAGAGTCAGATGACCTTATGTGGTGTCTCAATAAATTAGCTAGATTAAACTGATTTAAATTGTTCGCAACCTCCTGAGGTCTCCTAAAGATAGCACACCTTTCCAACCTAACCTAACCCCATACTCTTGTGGTTTAACCTACACAGGACAAACATGCTGTGGATTTGGGGTGAGATGTTGAGCATAAAAGAAGAGACAGATCGTCTAGCCAATCATCCTTGTAATACCAACCATGCAGTTGACTGCAACGCTTCAACCAAGCCAAATATAGAAGAAAATTTTTATTCCAGGCTTCTGAAGAAATCAGTTATGATCATTCATTCATGTTGGATAACTGACTAAAAATGAAGAACTCATATTAAGAGACATATGGAAATCACTTATTAAATCCTTTAACAATCACCCTCTGTTGTTAGCTGCAGACAGTAATGCATGCCATGCGATTTTACATTTATTGTTAGCATGAATTTATTTATTTTTCATGTAACAGTTTTTCAGCATTTAGTCAACTTTGTGATCTATTTAGATATTTATGATTACATAGGCAAAGTAGATATTAGATCCAACATTATTTCAAAGCCGAATGTTTGTAGAAACAAGAAGTAGAAAAGTTTCATAAACTAACCAGAGAGCTTACGAGAATACAATCCTCTGATGCCAAGGATTGTATTCTCTTAAACCGTCTGGTCAATCTATGAAATTTCATAGATTGACCAGATTTCATAGTTTCTACAAACATTCAGCTTTGAAATAATGTTGGGTCTCATATCCACTTTGCCCATGTAATTTTACATTGCTGAAATGAAGCCATATGGCTCTTTTTTTTTAAGTAATTATATTTCTCATGTTTAAGCCATGAAGAAGTCACCAGTTTTATTTTAGGAGGTGAAACTAGTATGTGTACTTTTCATATTTTAATTACTAATAAATTTCCTTGTTGTTACTAAAACTCCAAATCAACCAACCAGCCTTTTTCAAAATTTCCCCACCAAATGTATATATTGCATCCCATCCTTGCCTATCAAATTTCAGAAGCTTAAACTTTGCAACATTGAACACACAGTTCCACTCACTTGCTTACTGATACAATCTGTTTGGATCTTCCTACAAGGCCAAATATCTTATAGATTCCTTATTATACTCTCCAATTTTTGCATTCTTCAAACAGTTGCCTATTTCCAGTTAAACCCTTCCCAATATCATTATCATACAAGTTCAACAACAGTGACCATAAAACAGACTCATGTGGCACATCACTAATGGCTTTCCTTTTTCAGGATATTGCGCCCCCATAACTTGCTGATACCAATCTAGCAACCAGCCACTTGTATAACTCACTAATCTACTACATAATTCCACTTTAGTTACTTGTTATGTGACAATCTGAGTATACCACTGTATCTCTCTCTCCCTTGTCTAGTTCATAAGTACACTGATACAAATGACATCCCTTCCCTTTAATAAAGCTGTGCTAACCTTCAGAAAAGATATTGCTGTTATCAACTCGTTTCTGTATACTAGCTCTCACCAGTCTCTTCAACACTTAAACCACAACTCCAGATAGACAGTTTGGCCTATAATTTGTAGCCTTATCACCAGCTTGTGAAGTGGAACAAATTTAATACCCTGTTTCCACTCCTTCAGACTTGTGCTATTGCAAGACTTGTTAAACAGATATGTCAAGGCTGTCTGACTCTCTGGAACATTCTCTAAGATACATAGTGATGATATGTCATCAAATCCTGTTGTCTCATGGACATCAGATTACCTTAATTTCTCACATACCGCTTGTTCAATCAACAGCAGTCCATCCTCTTCCACTGCTTCTACACTTGAGCTTCTTATGTCACATTGATAAAGATGAAATACCCTGATGAACTGTTCACTGAATAACTTGAATATGCCAGTAGCAGTTACCAATCTTCCATTTTTGTTTGAATCTGAGTATAGTTCAACTACAGATGAGAGAACTGTCAACACTTCTGCTCATGGCAGAAGGCGGCGAATCCATTCCAATAATATTATTATTATTATTATTATTTCAGGCGACTCCAGGAGTCCTTAGACTCATCAAGGGAGGCCCTAAACATCATGTCCACACAACTATGCGATTACATTCTCACAGTATCTATCATACCTTCCCTTGAACTCGTTCACCGTCATAGCACCCACAACAGACTCTGGCAGCTTATTCCACTCATTTACCACTCTAAAAGTAAAGAACCCAGCTCTAACACCCCTGCTAATCACACTCTTGCCCAGCTTCCATAGGTGTCCCCTAGTTCTCCCACTACCAGTCCTGATCTCAAAAATATCCTCTGAATTAATCCTATAGAATCCCTTTAGCAATTTGAATGTCTCAATCATATCTCCCCTTTTCAGCCTATCAACTAGTTTCTGCAACCCACAAATCTTCAACCTGTTCTCATATGGTTCATTCCATAGACCTGTTATCATCTTAGTCACTCGCCTCTGGATCCTCTCCACCTCCTCCCCATCAAGAAGAAACCGAGGTGACCAAATCTAGGCACAGTAGTCGAAATGAGGTCTTATCAAGGCTCGGTACAGAGGTACAATAACTTGCTTGTCTCTGCTCGTCAAGGTATTTTTCAACAACCAAGTGAGTTGATGAGCTGATTTAGCTACTTTTGCAATGTGCCCCCTAAACTTCATCTCCCTATCCACCAACACTCCCAAGTCCCTGGCCTCATCAATCTCTTGGAGTATAGTTCCACCAATGTGGTATACTGCTGCTAATCTTTTCACCCCAAAATGCATAACCTTACATTTTGTCACATTAAATTGACATCCATTCTCCTTAGCCCAGAGCTCCAATCTATCTAAGTCATTCTGCAAGACTTTGACATCTTCTGCATTCACTATTGCCCTACCCAACTTTGCATCATCAGCGAACAAATGAATTGTTCCACTTAGATCCTTCCCTATATCGTTAATGAACAGAATAAACAGCAGTGGTCCAAGAACAGAACCCTGTGGCACACCACTAGTCACAGGCCGCCTTTTGGACTCTACTCCTGAATAAACTACTCTTTGATATCTCTCCATCAACCAACCACCTATCCATCTCACCAACCCTATATCCATTCCCATATGTTGTAGTTTACGGATTAGTATTCCATGTGGTATCCTGTCAAACGCCTCTGCCAGGTCCAGGCAGTATCACTGTAAACCCATTTCCCTTATCCAGTTCAGCCATCACCTTGTTATAAAACTTGAGCAAGTTACTGAAGCATGATCTACCCTTCACAAAGCCATGCTGTCCCCTGTACAGTATCTCATTTTCATCAATCCATTCCTGTATTTTTCCCTTGACTACTTTCTCCAAGACCTTGACAACGACTCCTGATATGCTGATCGGTCGGTAATTTGCAACCGTAGTCTTGGATCCTCCTTTATGCAGTGAAACTATTTTCCCCTCCTTCCACACCTTCAGGACTAAACCAGACCTGAGACTCAGATTAAACAACATGGTCAAGGACACTGATAATTCCTTAGCCACTTCACGCAAGACCTGTGCCGGTATACCATCCAATCCCACAGATGTGTTCACATTAAGGTTCTGTAATAGACTAGTCACCTCCACTTCATTCATCACTATTCCCGTATAAACTAATGGTTCCTTCATTTTTTCAATGTCACCACCTGGATGATATGCTTTTGCAAAGTGTGCGCTCAGTAACTCTACTATATCGACTGATTCAGTGACCTCCTTACCATTGTCTTTCCTTAAAATCATTTTGCCGTGTACAGTTTTTTCCTTGCTTGCAGCATATTGAAAGAACTGTTTGGGATTCTCTTTTGCTTGCATAGCTAGTTTCCTTTCATAATCCGCTTTTGCTTTTTTTACCACACTCGTTACATTTCTGGCCTGCACTTTATACTGTTCGTGTGCCTGCAGGTCACCCCTTTCTTTAAATTCCCTCCACAGTTGTTTCTTTTTTTGCAGCTCAAGCTTAATGGTGTTATTCATCCATTTAACCCCTACTTGTTTTACTATTCGGACCCTAGATATACAATCAGCCATAACCTCCTGTAAATGCTCCTTGACCACTTCCCATGCTCTATCGACGTCCAGCCCTTGCAGTTGTACATGCCATGGCACTGATCCAAGCAATCTCCTAAGCCTGTCATACTTGCCAGCACGGTAATTCCACATATACCCTGTCTTAATCAAAAATTCCACACCTTTAGCCACCTCCCAGGTCAAGACCTTATGATCACTCTCACCAATAGGTGGCAACATGGTCATATTCATTACAGTCAAATTCTCAGATGCTATTACCAGGTCAAGCACTCTCACACCCCTAGTATTTTCAATTACATGCTGTCTCAGATAGTTATCCCTTAATAATTGAATAAAATCCTTTTCCTTCCTCACATGTGTCCTCTCCTCCTTCCAATCAATGTTACCATAGTTGAAATCCCCCATAATAATTACCCTCCTTCCATACTATCTCGACCATCTATTCCATCACCTGGTCTATAGCAGCACCCAACTGTATATTTTATTCTGCCAGTCTCAATCTCACACCAAATAGCCTCAAATGAGCTCCTTTCACTATCCTGCGATACAACTTCAATTCTCCTTGGCTGCAGTTCATCAGCTTTCATCAATAATACCCCTCCCCCCATTTTATTCTCTCTGTCCCTCCTAAACACACTATAACCTACACATTCTATCCCACTAACTATATCATCTTCCGTCAGCCATGTTTCACTAATGCCAATAACCTGTGGCCAGGAAGAGCCAATCAAGGCCAAAAATTCTTCCTTGTTCCTAATACTCCTGGCATTAGTATACATGAAATGCAGTGATCCCTTAGTTCCACCCCTATATTGATGCGTTATTCTAAATGACCCATTCCTATTTTTTGTCCTTAGTGCTGGCTCGGGTACATGATATACATTCTTACACTCATCTGTCTCACTGATGTCTGCATATCCCCCCCCCCCCCTTCCTTGGTAGTTCTAGTTTCCCTGGTTTTGCACATCCATTTTCACTTCATTCAGCAACACTCTTTCCAGTCTCTGCACACCAAGTCCATTCAAATGCAGGCCATCCATCTTGTATAAGTCCTTTTGCCCTTCAAACTCATTCCACACATCCACGAATTCCACACCACACCGTCTGCATAACCTGCGCATAATGTCATTTGCGATTATGGCCCACCTTCTAAACTCCTCTCTGTCATACCGCGACAACAGACTCACCATTATAACTCTGTCACTCTTTTCTTTCGCTACCTTTAACAATACTTTCAAGTCCTCTCATAAAAAATTTATCACCTTTCAATTCATTCGTACCTGCCACAATTATTAATTCTTTCACCCTCTGTTTTTGCACTCTAATACTCTCACTTACATCCTTAAATTTCGCACCCGGTAAGTACGATTTAGTTACACTGCCATCTATCACCCCTCTTAATAACGAGTCACCATACAACACTCTTTCCTTCATTTCAGAAACTCTCCCATTCTTAGGCTGTTTATTTACGTTAGCCGAATCACTCTGGAAAGAGTTTTGCAGGTGCTCTAATTGCCGCTGCGCATTTTGTATCACTGCGCACAACCTAGCGATCTCACTTCCTACAAATAATTCCTCATTATTTTTATCATTTAAACCATTTTCTCTCTCTAGATGATGATTAATCTCTTAATGGGATGAGTGTTTATTATTATACATCAAAAAATTAGCTTTTCTTTTATGAACATTCTAATTTTTAAATTGGTAACTATTCTGCTTGTATAATAGTTGGAAAATTTTACGTATAAAGCACATGATTTCACGTGTTGGTGACAAATTTGTACATCCCTTATTCTTTTCTCTCCTTCAACATGAATCGACTCTTCTTGGCACTCTGCCAGCTATAGTTCTTTCAACTATGGGCAGACTATGTTTATATTAGGGATGTGCCAAAGTGAGATTTGGCAGAAGCACCAATACCAAATATTCGGTTTGAAATTTGGTTGAAGCATACTGAATTAAACTTTATAAACAGATGTTTCCAAGAAAAAAAAAAAAAAAAAAAAAAAAAAAACTTGTTAAAAACTGATAATTTTAATCAGTGTATATTTTTTGTTCAAAATCTTGTGTTTAAAATTTAATTAATTATGCTTCGGCCAAATTGCATAATAAAAAAAGATTAACAAATGTGTAATAATACTTCACATAATCATGTGATCACATTAAAATAAATGAATAATAAATAAATATATATATTTGTCATGCTGTACCATCATTTTTATTTATTTTTCGTGTAGTACTATCATATCCTGTACACTCCTTGAGGGTACATGGCAGGAATTTGATGATGATATATATATATATATAGACTATGAAAATTTCAAAAACTTACTGGAGAGCTTATGAGAATAAAATCTTCAGCATTGCCTTAGGTTGCACTACTTAAAAGACATGTTTGTTGCCGAGGCGTCCGTATATTTGCTTTTTATTAGTTCTTTTAAGGCTTGTGTTTGGCTTGTGTTGTGCCTGACAGATGTTTGGCATTTGAATGCAATTTTCTGAAACAGGCAAGTCTGTTTCAGAAAATTGCATTTTTCATAAGTGAACAAGTCTGGGTTTAAGACTAATTATCAAAGAAGACAGCCTAAATGTATTTATTTTGGCACTGTAAAATAAACAGATCAATCCATATTTCATGCACTACTTGGAAAGTTTTTTTTATTAGTGCAAGCTAGAGCAACTCCGATGCTGAGGATTGTATTTCCATAAAACTCTCTCTCTCTTCTTTATTCAAAACTATCTAAGTTTCTATATATACATGTATTCAGCTATGAAATAAGCATCTTTAATATCACCTATCTCTGTTTATTTTACATTGTCAAAATAAAGACTTTTAGGATTTGTTTGATAAAAAGGGAAAATAAAATTTTGCTTTCCCTAAATATAACTGTCAGATTTTAAACTAAAGAGCTGAGATGCTTACTTTTCAAATAAGTGAGATATTATGGATCCATTCATATTTTATAGCCAAATGTAGAAAGAAACTTAAAAATTTTGAAAATTTACCAGAGAGTTTGTAAGAACATTACCCTCTCATAAGCTTTCTAGTAAATTTTAGAAAGTAAGAAAAATTTCTCCATTTCTTACTTTCATTTGTTTCCATATTTTGCTATAAAATATACATTAATTTGTAATATTGTCTATTATAATATCTGTGTAAGACAAATATAAGCTTCTCAGTTCTATAATTTAATATTTTATTATGCACCCACCTAGAGATCACTTATGATGAATTTAACTTCCTGATATAGTTTGGTTGCATTATTAAAGAAGCTTTTGTCTTCACTTCAGCTTGTAATTTTTTTTGGAATTTTGTACGTTTGAAGCCTGATATTTCAGGTTCGTGAAACTTACTCAATGAATTAATGGGTTGTGGGTGGAGTATGTGTTGTTTAAATAGTGCAGCCAAGGCAACTCTGATTCTGGTCTTGTTCTCATAAGCTCACTGGTAAATTTTCAAAACTTCACTTTCTACATTTGGCTATAAAATATATATGGATCTATAATATCCTCCATTTCAATATTAATAAAACTATCATTTAATTTCATAGAGAACACTGAATTTTAAAAACAATGTAGCATAAAAATCAAAACATAATATTGCACTTGTTTCTTCAAATAACAAAAATATTAACCAAACTTATTTTAAACTGTAGGAAAATGAATTTTTCAGCATATTTTGGAGTAGCATGCTCCCAGTTTCTTCATAAATATTTTAGATTTCTGAAAAAAAACTTTTTCAAGAAATAAGGTGGTAGCTAGTGCCAAAAGAAATTTTCTGAGAAATTGTGCTGCAGAATAAATTTACTCGTTAGCCTTGAAAACCCTTCTGTTCGAACAGTTGTGCAAAATAAGAGGCTTTCTCAATTGGTTGTGTTTATTATGACAGATGTAACAGGAATTCTTCTGTTTCAGCCGGCTGAATATTTGAAAAAAAAACACTGAACTGGTTGAATACTGAAGCAAAACCCGAACATTTGATACTTCCCTAGCTTATATAATTCGGTTTTTTGATTTCTAATTAATATTTGTATAGTTTATATATTTATATAATTCAGTTTTTTGATTTCTAATTAATATTTGTATTTACATGACTGTGAAAGTCATGTTCCAGCTATTTTGAATAATTATCCATTTAATTCCTCGGATTTTGTTACTAGTTTAATTAAACGGTTTATATCACCCATTCTTTTCTTCTGATATATTTAAAAAAAAAAAAGTTTTTTTTTTTTTTGCCAATAGTTTAACTTCCTCTGGGTACCAAGGTATCCATTTCTTCGTTTTATTTCCTTTCTCTTCCCAAAGTTTCATGTGTCTTATTTAATATTATTTTTACAGACTGTTCATTTTTAATTCAGTTCTGTGTTTTCTCATTGCTTATTAGCTTTTCACTGCTTATTCTGTCTCTGGATAATCAGTAAATCCAGGAGTAGATAATTATGCTCCAATCTTAAAGATTAATTTTATTCCCAGTGCACAAATTTCTATTTTTATAAATTTGTACAGCCAGTTCAAATGATATTTATCTACATGATAGTATCTGAAATCCTGCCAATGATCAAGTTATGACTTGAAGAAATTAAGTGGTTCAGTTTTAATATTAAAAACAGAAATTACTTTTAATGTTTTCTGAATAGATTAAAGATTATTTCATTTTCATATGCCATCATCCCCCTTCACATGCACATTTTGATGAATTAAATGTTATCCAAAAACTGGATAAATTCCAACACTGGAAATTTCCAGGTTCCCAGATCTCAGATTTTGGTCTTTGTACCTTTTATGCATAAGTCATTATGGTGGCATTTTTAAATAAAATGATACTATTTATACATTATGTTAATTAAATTATTAATAATTAAAATTCTTGACAATTTTTTTTAACAAATGCAAAGCACAGCTAAGTCCATTCAACTGTATACAACACAGTTCATAAAGAGTAATAAATCATAACATTTGCTTGTATAACCCTTATTTGCCAGCCTGGTTGGTCAAGTGATTAGCATATCTGTTTGCCAATCAGTAGGCTAGTTGGCATGGATGTTTGTTAATGTCTTTAAGTAGGAGATGAATTTCATTGCCCAGTGTTAGACCACCACTTCTCTTACTGGAAGCATGAAATTACTTGAAAAACTTTGTTTGGGTGCTAGAGAATGGTTTCCAGACTATGTGAAAAAAAAAAAAAAAAGTATGTAGATATATATATATATATATATATACGTGTGTGTAGAGAGAGAGAGAAAGAGAAATAAAATTACAAAAAAGTAATATTAACAAAACTAGAAAAAAATTACTTAGCTCATCCACAGACCACCACCTCTCTCTCTCTTACTGGTGGCGTGAAATGACTTGAAAAAGTTTGTTTGGGTGCTAGAGAATGGTTTCCAGAGTATGTGGGAAAAAAAAAAAATGTGTATATATATATATAGAGAGAGAGAGAGAGAAAAATTACAAAAAAAAAATAAAATTAACAAAACTAGGAAAAAAGTACCTCATTCACAGTATTTGAATGTACTACAGATTTACAAAAACTTTTGCGTGGTGGAAATCACGTAAAAAAAGTAAAAATCACAAATTGTTTGTTTCTATTTCATATCTGTCTGGTTAGATGCATAATGCTTATTTGCATATAATGTTTTTACCATATCCAAATTTGGTTACATTTTGTAATGATTTAATCCAGTAGCTGTTTTCTAAAAAAATAAACTAAAATAAAAATTCAACCTTAGAAAAATTTTAAGTTTGCTGGTTTGTGCAGATCAGTATTTACATCCATGTTCACAGATGCAAATGCTGTACATGCAATGTAATTAGGTACAACATATATTTTTTCATTCCCATGTTCTGTAAATACATGTTGTAGAAAGTGGTTCCTTGTGTTTTAAAGCAACTACATGTAGCCTACACTTAGTTTCAACTTCTTGAATCAAGAACATCAAACATATAAGTTAAAACATATTTTAAACCTTTTATTTTTACTCAGCAATGTTACAGAAACAGAAGGACTTTAGCGAACAAGTCACAGTTATCAAGGGCTTGGCCAGTAAGCTGTTGTAAATGGGTTTACTTATACTGCAGTTACTGTAAAGTATTTGGATTTTTGTGTTTTTCCCTCTTCAAGAAATGAAAATATCAGAATGAAACATTTTTTATTTATGCTATAAATTTATTAATATATCATTATATAAATTACTATGTACATGCATATGGAAGCTCTTGGCCCGTGATCCTGTGAGGTATGTCTAGATAATCACATATTTGACTTGAAAAAATCACTATGTAATTAAGCATTATGGTATGCACTTCTTGTTCTTGCATTTTTGAAAATTCCATAATTCAGAAGAATCTAGTCCCATATTTGCCTGATTAAAGAAGTTCAGGTGTATTACATTTGGTAACTATATAAATTTTCATGAATGATGATACTGTTGCAGTGTTGTGTAGCTCAAATATCAAAATAAAGTTTGCACTTTTTTTTTTTTTTTTTCCAAAGCTGTATTTTATTGTTATAAGGTAAACATTAGGGTACAAGTTTGATATAATGAATCTGACAGAATAGGCCTAATACAGTGTTCATGATAACAAAGTCTGCAACTGCAGAGATTGAAAATGGACCATTCCACTAAAAAGAATAACTTACAAGAAATAATTATTGGAGAAAATAAATGCCCTTTTTTTGCGAAATCACAAGCCTTTGAAAATGCGAAGTGTAGCAAATATATATATAGTCACGAAAGTTTCGTGCTGAATATAAAATAAAAGCTTGCTGTTGTGCTATGTGTCTATTAAGCCCTGTTTTCTGTAATACCACCGCATTCAGATCACAGGAGGAATATACCTTTCAGAACTTAACAGTTGGTCAATCACTTCAATCCACAGAAGAGGAATGGCCCAACAGAAGCATGCCACGAAGCCTGCAATATTCCCCACTAAAGGAGCGACGAATGACTTTATAATGTGGTGTGGCACGGCAGGGCAGGGCACGAAAATTAAAGGAATGCCTTCCGTCCTTGTAATGAGTGATATGCTATATACATTGTACAGTCCAGGCTCTCATAACATTTTAAAAACTGCAGCAATACCATCAGGTACCCTAGAGAAATAAACTACTTAAATAGCTCGAAGGTGCTGTACAAATAAATAAAATAAATAACTCTACCTTTGTATGTAGAGAACTAACAAACCACGGCGGCCATAATTAATGGTAGTCAATCATTTCCAACCATCAAAGTGCATGATCTATATAATAATGAAACTCTTAAACTACATGTATTAAACAAAATGTGTAATTACATTCTATGCAATAAAGAAGCAGAATAATATATACATATGTGTGTAATAAATTATGCATATACTCACATATATGTATATACATTCTAATATTCTAATGGTGATCATGAACTGATACAACTTGAACCAAGCATCCAAGTGATGCTGGTACCTGAAACATGCACTTATACTTCTAATCAATGACCTTTCATCATTCATGATTCCACTGTCCTTATTCACTAGGCAATGCTTATCTATTAATATATTATCTACATTTTCTCTAAAATTGTGAGAGAAGCAGCATGATGAATGATTATAACTAGGCCTGAACTAACTGCAGTACCTAAGCTAGTCATTGTACAACAGTAATAACTATCAGTCAAATAATACTATAAAATAGGGGAAGAGATCTTAATTGACAGTACACCAAGTTGTTGTTTTGGCACATCTCACAGCAGTTAACTATGCCACAGAAATTTCATCCATATAAAATGTCCTTATAAAAACAACAGTATGGAGTCAATTCCCAACTTAATACTTTTAGTGAAAATGGCAGCACTATATATTTCTAGATGTGTTTAGACAAAACAATATTAATAAACCACTATTTTTCAGACTGACACAACACATAAATTATGTTTCCAAAACAGAGTTCATAGTTTTGCTATTTAAAACAGTCATTCATTAACTAATAAAAAATCATCTTATTAATGGAGATAACAGTACTCTTGATAGAGATATCACAGTATGTAGTGTTGTCAAGCTCTGACATGTCCGTTATCAATTACAATAGTGTTAGGTTTCTATACAAGTTCAATATAACAACATAAATTGTTTTCTTTCCCCTTTTATTTTTTCAATTCATCATGCTGCTTCTCACTAAACTACTACTGGCAATCTACTAAGTAGTATGTAAACTAAGTTATTGTGAACCTATTACTAACTGAGGTAAATACATGATGATCCTTTCTCTCTATTCCCTCTACTCTAGACTTTACCTGCGATAGTCCAGAGTCAAAGGGAGAAGTACCTAATATGGCAAAATTTGAGAATGCACACAATGGTGCAATCTTTGTGCCAAGGCATTTGATGTGTTTTTATTTTTGTTTGTTTGTGTGGTATGTTAAGTAAATGGCAATGTGTATTAACAGATATCTGTTTCCATATTACTGTGGTTATATCTTTGAAAAACATTCTTATAAAAACAGCTTTGGCAACTGGGACAGGAAAAGCATCTTCATCTGCTACATACAAGTCTTTTTTTTTTCTTTCTCCCAGTACTCATTAAACACTGAGAGAAAAAGGGAAGGGAATGGGATAACCCAAATGAAATATTCTGACTTTCTATGAAGATGTAGATACTGGCAAAATTTCTTATATAGTATCTCCTAAGCCATGTTAATAGGAAGCTCTGACAATGTGGATTCTTTGTCTATTTTACTTACCATAGAAAAACTAGGGCAATAACTGCCTTACCCTTCCCTAGTCCCCAGTATAATTCCGAAAACTTCTTTTCAAATCTCCTATAAGAAAAACGGAGAATTGTTTATCTGCTTCATTTTACATATGAAAAGTTTTTTTTTTTTTTTTTTTTGCTTTCTTTTTTTGGTAATAGGAAATGATATCCAATGCACATGTCTGGTATTAATATAACTATTTCTATAATAAACAAGTAACATCAAAAATTGCTTTTCCCCATAAAAAAGCTAATTTTTCTATGAACTAACTTACAAGAGTAGGTTGTAAAAAAACTTTAAAAACAAAACAAAAAAAGATAAGGACAGGGGAAATTAAAAAACAAAAAAAGTCAGCACACACTGCAAAGATATATATATTTAGCATGCAACAAACATTGCACTGAGATGGAATGAAAACTCTACTAAGTACAGCAGCTGGAATGTTGAAATGGAACCTACAACTGTACCTACGATGTAGCCTAAACATTTTTTATACAAGTCATTTAAATTGAAAATAGGTCTTCTCTGGCAAGAACCATCTCAAGACACAGTTGGGACACAATGTTGCCTGATATCAGTAATGTTAAATGTAACTTTCAAAATAAACTCCGCAGGCAGCCCAGGACAGGTGTGCTTGGTCTCTCCTTCTCTAGTCTTAGAAGAGGGACCTCTATAAACTATCCAGATTACTGGTACTGCTCTAACGGTGGACATTACCCAAGATCTAGGAGTGATGAACAGTATAAGCTCGTTGAAGTATGGTAATACTGTGAATCCTTAGTCACACAAGAGCTGTTAACATTAAAGCCACTGACGATGGTGGCAAAAATATGTTCTTGCCCATCTAAGTAACAAGATAAAAAATGTATGTCCAACCCATGCATCCAACACAAGATCTCTTATACATTTAAACCAGTACGTGTAAGGCTCCTTGTTGTATGCTGCACAATATAAACCTGAACAAGGAGCTATCTCCTGCCACGACCAATACTTCTTCCAACAGAATCCTGCCATCATATGATATGGTAAAAGTAATTGTCTTCTTGTACAGCATTTCACAGTTTTCCTCAAAGTAGTCTTGCATTTCAAGAATACCATGACCCCAGGAAAGTTTTTTCCATTTCATGCCAACTTCTGCAAACCTTACTCTGTCAATGGGTGAAACATACCCTGTAATATGTGGTTACTTTACAAGTAGACTAAAGGCAGAAACTACCCTTATTTTCTCTCCTTTTTTTTTCTTGTTACACTCCAGATGGCTGTGAATGGCACTAATTATCTCTTGTTTTCACATCACTTAATTCTTCAATATAAACTCACAGGAAATTATTCTGCTGAAAACATCATGAATATTCTAAAATCTTCTTCTGTCAGAAAACAGTTTCACTGACAAAAATGATCAACTGTAGATGACATCACTGAAGAAATTTCATAGAACAAAACTTTGCAAACTCTGGACACTATGAGTGGATAGAAATTTAAATGCTGTTATCAAAATATTCTGAAAAATAGTGTGCAGATATGCTACATTAATGGGTATGAGTTTCAAGATACTCATATCTTTTTTTCCCCTTCAAATACTGATTCTTGAGATCACAGTACATCTGGAGTGTGCCCCAGCTAAAACTAGCAAATCTGAATAAATATTATACAGTCCATAAGTAAAGGTTTGCAAATACTATCCTACATCTATAAATGCTTGTTTTAAAGCTGCATATCTACAAGGTCCGTCTATGATTAGAACTTTCATGAAAGCAGTTTTTGAGGGTCCTCTTTTAGATTCTATGTTTAGTGATCGGAACAGTATGATAGGGATGAAATGGTCAGAATTCTTTCATCCTTTCTGTATTCATTCAATTCTATATATATTTTCTGTTCAAGGCATGAAGGATCTCCATTTAGTACAACTCTTCTGCAGTATCTAGAGGGAAAAAAAAATAAAAATCAGTGGAGCAACTATTTACACTGCATTACAAATAAAATATAAAAATAGCCACACAGACATACTATTGATGTCAAAACCAAATATCTTTATACAATAAATACTCTATTAAAATGCATATTTTAATTTAAGAGGCAACCAAAAATGAGAAAAAATGTAAATTAAGTTGACAATTTTTTACCTAAAAACAGGATGATCTGCATATAGAACACTAGGCAAAATTTAAAATAAAAAGAAAATTGTTCATCTCTAAATATTTTGAAGTTGGGAACACATTGCAAAAGTGGCTAAATCAGCTCATCAAATCACTTGGTTATTGAAGAATACTTTGACGAGCAAAGACAAGCAAGTTATTGTTCTTTTTGATGGGGAGGAAGTGAAGAGGATCCAGAGGCGAGTGACCAAGATGATAGCAGGTCTATGGAATGAACCTTATGAGAACAGGTTGAAGATTTGTGGGTTGCAGAAATTGGTTGATAGGTGGAAAAGGGGGGTGATATGATTGAGACATTCAAATTAATGAAGGTTTCTGAATGATAAGATTAATTCAGAGGATATTTTTCAGAACAGGACTGGTGGGGGGAGGACTAGAAGCCATCGATGGAAACTGGGCAAGAGTGTGGTTAGCAAGGGTGTTAGAACTAGGTTTTTTACTTGGAGAGTGGTGAATGAGTGGAATAAGCTGCCAGAGTCTGTTGTGGGTGCCATGACTGTGAATGAGTTCAAGGCAAAGTATGAGAGATACTGTGTGGATGTTGAACAGTTGTTCTTGACATGATGTTTAGGGCCTCCCTCAAAAAGACTCCATGGAGTTGCCCGTAATAATAATATTTTTCTACCCAAGTTTAATGATACTGTCACTCTTTTAACTTGACAATTATTTCATCCAAATAAATGATTAATAGTCTGACGTGTAACTTTAGAATGTCACAGATACCAATGACAGTACATCCATAAATAAAAAATCAGCAAGTTATAAAACTGTTATTTTGCATCTTTCACACTGTTATTAGGTTAATATTGTTTGAAAAGAAATATATGGCATCAAAACACTAAATATCTGAAAACTTTTTCTTTTAAGGTTACACGGTGATCAGCATTCATATTTATGAATTTAAGGACACAAAACGCATGTGTTGAAATGATTATTTTATTTATTATTAATAAAATAATAATTGACGTTTCGACCCCTATATTAAGGTCATCATCAAAAAAATATGTATATGAAAACAAGCTACATGCTCTTGTACTCTACAAAGGTAAAGGGAATCTACACTGTTAACTGATCTTTTACGTAGCCTGACCTCTAGTGGTAAAAAAAAAAAACCACTACACTAAACCCTGCTAAAGTCCTCCCATACTAAGATTTTCCTTTTGAACTTGTACAGTTCAGGTTGCTATTGAATGTTTTTTTTAAAAAAAAAAAAAACACTTCACCAAGTCTTCTTGTATTGAGATTTTTCTTTGACTTGTTCTGGTTGCTATAATGGTTGCAATTGGGTCCTCCACGTTTTCGGAATAGTTAGACCGTCATTTTTGTTCAGGTTAGGATTGTGTTTGAACATTTCACATGCTTCTTTAAATTGCCTCTCGAACCAGGTTTTGGTGCAGTGTAAGGGACTTGGTACCTTTTCAATCAATTCTGTGGTATGTCTGGAGTATGTGGTCTGAAAGGCCAGTTTTTCCAAAATGGAGGTATTTAATGTGTCATTTGTGTTCGTCCTTCCTAATTGGGATGGTTCGTCCTGTTTCCCGTATGTATGGTAGGTTACATATGCATTGTATTTTGTAAACTCCTGGGTGGGCTAGGTGTGGAAGAGGATCTTTGGAAGAACTGATGGTGTCTTAATTTTGTAAAGGGGGTCTGAAGGTGGTTTTGATGTTGTATTTGTGGTGTTCTGTCTATTTTTTCCAAAATGCCTCTAACATACGGTATAGCAATGGCAGTCTTTAAATCTTTTTTTTGGGGTTCTTGGGATAGTTTTTTACTTAAACAATTTTTACAAATGTATGGTTGATGATCTCGTATTCCTAGTTTAGAGCTTGCTCATTTGAACAAATAGTTTGAGCTCTGTGTTTAAGGGTGCTTATGACACCTAGTTTTTGTGTTGGTAGGAATTTTTGTATATGTACTGGCCTGTGTGTGTAGGTTTGTGGTAGACTGAGAAGGAGAGACAGCCTGAGGGAAGACGTGTGATGAGTATCTAGGAAAGGAAGAGAGTTGTGTTTTTAAAATTTCACTGCTGAATTGGAAATATTTAGTGCTTCGCGGCCATGGGGCCAAATGGCAAAAATATCGATGTATCTGAGCCAAATTTTGGGCTTTAGGCATACTGACTCTAGAGTCAGCAACCTTCTTTTTGAAAGTAAAAATTGTTTTGCCACACGAAATATCCGGAGCGAAGTACGTGGGCAAAGAGGGCGGTGATGTTGTGTGGAAATATGTTCTGTAGGAGCATAATAGTATCATTCTGGACATTGGTGAAAAGGGCAGTTATGTCAAAGCTGACTAATAAATCTCGGTTGCTGAGTGTAATGCTTTTAATTTTGTTTATGAAATGTTGTGTATTTTTTATGTAGGAAGGGGAATGACCTACCAATTCCTTGAGTGTAGCCGCTTATTTTTTGGCTAAGTGATAATTCGGGCTGTCGATTCCTTCAACAATCAGACATAGTGGTGTTTGTTTTGGGTATTTTTGGCAGCCCATAAATTCTGGGCACGTGGGCATAATGAGGTAATAGTTTTTTGGTATTTTCTTTTGGCCATGTGTTAACGGATTTAATTCAGTTGTTTTCTTTTTGATGCATTTCGTGGGGTTGTAGTTTACCATTTGGTAGGTGTTGTGGTCCGATACCAAATGGTTCATTTTTTCTATGTAGGTTGTCCGATCTAAAACAACAGTAGCATTCCCTTTATCTGCTTTTGTGATGATAATGTCCTTGTTATTTTTTAGGGATTTGATGGCCAGTTTTTTCCGTTTTGTTTAAGTTGTTGCTTAGTTTTTTGTTTGAGTTTAGTATCTGAAAACTTTGTTTACTAAGTGTTCAGTACTACATGTCTTACCAAAAATGCAGCTGTTTCAGTCTATATAGTAAGTTACATAACCTTTTTTTACCACCCATTCTCCAAAACAAAATAATTCTGGAGGGGGGACAGTTGAGTACTGAACATCTGAGTACTGACTTTTCTATCCTGATGGATGGGAAATTCAGTACCCAGTTAACAGATGAAACTGCAAATAGCACAGCCTGAAATAAACCCTTCACTAACATGTATCTAAGTGATATCACATCCCTCTTCCTGTCTATCAGGCCTTACAGGTAGCGCTCCTTGCAGTTCTCATACCCATCATTCCAGATAACCTGATTCTACCTTAAGCATCTCTATGGAATCTTTCCATACAATAAAAATTCTGCAAAACTCCTTCTCTCGAAAACAACGTGACTTCAAACCCTCACAGTAGTCCATGTGCAGTCCAGTCACATGTCACATGTTTGGTGGAACTATAAATCCTCATTATTTCTGCATATCACTGTACTCCTCATCAGTATCATAAAAGGTTGTATTAGCCTCACATTTCTCAAAAGGCATCTAAATTTCAGGTCCATGTGTATTATCACTTCTCAAGTCCCATAATAATAAACTCCACCTTCTCCCCACCAAATGAATACAGAGCATCTTTGAATTTCCCCCAGTTTCAAAAACCTGGCACTTCAAAACAGTGATCTATCTATCAACTCCACTCATTTTTTCACACAGTGTATTCAGATCTTTCTGGAGAGCAACGCCACCATCATGAGCTTAGTTTCTCATAGATTTTGGAACATAGAATCTGCAAATAACTGCAAATCCACATTTAAATGTCTTCCAATCTCATCAACATATATGTTCAATACCAATGTTCTAAAGCAGGACATATGGCAAAACCACTGGTAACCTTTCCTCTTATGAGATACTGCTCCCCATGTTTAATTTACTGATATCCATCAGACATCCAATCTCCTGTCCCCTCCATGTGGGGGCACCTGTTCGTGGTGCCCAGTGATGGTACTGGCCCTTTTCATTCTTTCTCTTTTTCTTTTCTTTGCTCTACTTCTCCCAAGTATTTTTCACTATCCTTTTTTCCCAGACCCTCATCACTGGAATCCAATGCCCTGCAGCTATGTTTGCCTTGTGGTGCGACCCGTGGACATCAGAAAGAGGGATCCTGGTAGTCTTGCAGTACTTCAGTCCCTGCTTCGGCAAGACGGGTGGTCCTGGATGGCCCAGCCAGGATCAATTGACTAGTGGGCTTGCCTGCAAGGGTCAACGGTGTTGCAGTAAGTCTCTCACCCCATGGTCCAGGGTCGGGATTCTAGGCTTGCTGTAATGGTGGTATAGTGTCTGGGGTAGCCCTCGTGTTCCACTCCTGAGCGCAGTGTTTGCTTGCTGGTCAGTGGGCGTCCATATGTGGCTCCGTGGTGGATGGAGAGCTCTGGCACAAAACCAAAAACTCCTTGAGCATGAATCCTTCATCCTTAAACATTTCAGGAGTCCTAACCGAGTCCAAACCAAGTAGCATATGGGAACAGAAATAAGAAACAAAAGATATATAATACTACTATAAATGTACCAACATTTTTAATTATTCATGCAACAGGTGTAAAAAAAAAAAAAAAAAAAAAAAAAAAACTAAGCTAAGTTTTTAACCAAGAGTAAGCTGGATGATCTCCCAGTCAGGGAGATCATCCAGCTTACTCTTGTGCATGTCACCCTTCTTTATTCAAAAGGGTTTAGAAGGACTGGCAGGACCTCCCAAAACTGTTAAGAAATTATGTTCTGGTGACCTTGTGGAAACGCTGTATAAGGAACTTCCTGAGAAACTACCGAGAGCAACGACAATGGGTGAAATACAAATCACAATAACACCTCATAAAACACTCAATTCCAGTGGAGGAGTGATATCAGAATGGGATCTCCTTGATGATCCTGATGAGGAGATATGTTCAGAGCTTAAAGATCAAGGAGTGACAGGTGTGAGGTGCATCCTGATATGTAGGAACATTTGCCTGGTTTCAACCAAGAACATTATCCTTACTTTTGATACACCTAAGCCTTCGACATCTGTAAAAGCAGGGTATCTCAGCTGTCCTATTAGAATGTACATCCCTAACCTGCTGAGATGCTTTAAATGTCAGAGATATGGACATGCCTAAACTGCCTGTCGTAGTTCTAATACCTGTGCCCAACGTGGTAGTAAAGAACGTAACAAATCTTGCTGTGCAAAAACTGTCAGGGAGATCATCCAGCTTACTCTTATGCATGTCAGAAGTGGAAAGATGGGAAAGAAACACACACACACACACAAAAAAAAAAAGAGCAAAACATAACATATCTGGATGCAAAAAGAAAGCTAGCCACCATCACATCTGTTCTGAGAAGGTAACAATTAAAGTGGCAACAGCAACTCAAACCTGTATGTCTGTTCCACCATCTGATAATTTCACCATACCTGCACCTTATGATTGCGAGTGCTTCTCTGTTGAGCACATCAATCACATGACCTATGGCATTACTCCAGAGATAACTTTAAACATGGTCCCACTTGATGAAAACCCACTTGTCAAAAAAAAAAAAAAAAAAAAAAAAAAAAAAAAAAAAGCAAAGATATCACTCAAAGATAAACCACCAGACATTCGCACAGAAAAAAATGGATACTTTGGTACCCACTGAAAGTAAACTAAACTTACCAGCTCTTAGTAATGGGTTTAGGTTTTCAACAGAAAAAAAGTGTCTGTGTACACTTCTGTCGAAAACGCACTCATCACCCATATCTTGAATAAAGAATGGGATGCACTGTTATTCCAATTTCTTGGAACTCATCTTTAACAGAAAACTTACATTTCTAGCACACATTCATCATCTAAGAGAAAAGTACAAGAGAGCGTTGAACCTCCTTTGCTCTCTATCCTCTACTGAGTGGGGTGCTGATCGAGCTTCATTGTTCCATCTTTATTGTGCACTTATATGTTCAAAGCTGGATTATAGGTCTCACATCTATGGTTCTGCAAGACAGAATAACCTGCGATGGTTGGATTCCATTCCATCATCAGGGTATACGGATAGCTACTGGTGCCTTTTGCACATCACCCAAAGTCTTTATGTTGAAGCAAATGAACCGGCCGTATCACTTCAACAGAAACAATTGTCTCTTAAGTATGTCCTAAAGATAAAGTCTCTCCCAGATCTTCCTACACGGACTAGTGTCTTTTCTCTGCATTGGGAGGCTCAATATCACACACTTCAAACTGCTATACGTCCTTTTGGTATGCATGTTAAAGAGATTGTGCAAGCTGTTGGTATGAATGTTGACAACATTGTCTACACTAAACATAACTCCTACCATGGCAGATTTGAACTCCATCCTGCAACCTCTCACTTTGTCAGCTACAGAAGTCTCATACACCATCATCTGTCTACCTGCAATTGTTTAATGCACACAGAGCAGCACATGCTGATTTCTTGCCCATCTATACTGATGGTTCAAGAACTAATATCTCTGTTGACTGTGCTACTGTGTTTCCTGACATTATTATCTCCAACCAGAACCCAGCAGACTTCAGTAATTATACAGCAGAGTTACATGCCATTCAGCTTGCACTTGTGCATATAAAACTACTACCAAAAGTGTATAATTTATACAGACTCATTGAGCTCTTTACAGGCTATCTCCTCTCCTATGTATAATCCACATCCAGTACTTTATGTGCTACACCTGTTTCACAAAATGAAAACCCTTAATTTTGATGTTCAGTTGTGCTGAACATCAAAATTAAGGGTTTTCAACTGAACTACCAGCCATGTTGGAATTAAGGAAAATGAGGCCGCAGATGCAGCTGCTAAATTAGCTCATACTTTCTCCACATACTGTTTGACAGTACCATATACAGACAACTTATAAGATCAAAGCTAATTGCTTCAATGGGAGTCATCATGGCAAGAAGCACTGACAAACAAATTATATGATATTAAACCTGAAATTAAGCATTAGCATTCTAGTCAATGTATAAAGAGAAGGGAGGAAGTTGGTCTTGCTAGGCTCTGCATAGATCACAGTCATCTTCTGCATTTTTATTTACTGAGGGCTGATGACCCTCCTATATGTCAAAAATGCAATACACATCTCACTATTTGTCATATTCTGGTGGAGTGCCAGCACGAGAGAGGAATGAAATTTTTACCTATCTAACCAAGCCATATGTGCTCAGGCAGACTGCATGATGTTTTTAATTTTTTACAAAGAATTAATTTGTACAAACACATTTGACTGTAATTTTGTTTATATATAAATACCGCATTGCTTAACTTTTATACATATATATTATTCATTAGTTTAAATTTTGACCAATTATGTATTGCTGTAGCCCTTGATCTTGTATATTTGTGTAACCATGTTGTAAATTTTTTTTTTTATTATGTAAATACCACATTGCTAAACTTAATTTTTAAGCATAGACACAAATTTAACGAAGATAAAATTTGATTTTTAAGTCGCGCGTTGAAAAAATATATGAAAAGATAAATGGTTACTACAGTTTGTAGACCGTCTTATATCGAAACTGCATTGTATAAGTACCGCGTTATATGAGGGTTACCTGTACTTTTTAATTCAGTTAATTAAGACAGATTTATAGCTGAAATATTGTTATGATAATAAGTTAACTAGGGAAAAAAAATTCAAATCGATATCTCAATTAACAATAAATAATACGAATGTAAATTATGGTATTGAATGCATGTAACAGTGCTATATATAAATAAATCTTCATACATCAGGCATACAAACATAATCATACAAAATTTCTTCTTACTTCTCTTCAAGATCACAGAATTTGAGGAGAACATACAAACACAATTAGTTGACTCCAAATTTAATAAGCACTCTCAAGTAATCGGTGAAATAACTCATACCTGTTTTCAAAAAAATAAAATAATTGTGCACAATATTTCTTGAGTAAAATCATGTCTGTTCTTTCATGTCTCCTTTAAAATATATTTACATTATATTTTTTATTTTATTTAATTATGTTTACAGGATACGTTGAGCAGCAGACTTCTAAATGGAACTGTATGTTACTTCAGGGAAAACGTATACAATTACTTCATAGCCATTTTTTTCACACTTAGCTTCCTCTTAAAGATATTCTATCTGTTAATTTGGGAAAACTGTTTCCACCTTCAGGACTGGGGTAAGGTAGTACGACACCGGGCATCTCGCAGCAAAGGTGGAGCAAAGCTAACATCACTCCTATCTCAGTATCTCCCATAATGCAAAACACATCTCCTTACGTATATATATAATATTATGCATTAAGGGAAGGGCCACTACCCAGACTAGTTTCGACCTTTATTGAGGTCTCTTCAGTGGGAGCCAGTCTCCCAAGTGGAGATACCAGGCAGAAGCAATGGCAAGATAATCTTTACCTATAGGAGTTGCCAAACAGTGTGCCACCTTTTTATTAAATTACTCTGGATTTAGAGAAAGATGTCGAAAGTTTATTTTTCACTTGGTTAGACTATAATAAATTTAGTTTAATCCTTTATCGAAGTGTGAGCAAACAAAGCTTGCGCCTGAAAATATCTTCAGGACTGGGGTAAGGTAGTACAACACCGGGCAACTCGTAGCAAAGATGAACCACTGAAGAAACCTCAATAAAGGTTGAAACTAGTATGGGTAGTGGCTCTTCCCTTAATGCATAATATTATACATATCTGCAAGGAGATGTGTTTTGCATTATGGGAGATACTGAGATAGGAATGATGTTAGCTTTGCTCCACCTTTGCTACAAGTTGCCCGGTGTTGTACTACCTTACCCCAGTCCTGAAGATATTTTCAGACGCAAACTTTGTCTAACTTCCACTCCCTAGGGACCATACCAGAGTTCAAACTTAAATTAAATATCCAAGTAATAGGGGTTGACAATTCATTTGCACATTCACGCAACACCCGAGCTGATATTCCATCTAAGCCTACAGCAGTGTTTGCATTTAAATTTTGCAATATATTAAATACCTCTGATTCTTTAGCTTCAATTTTCACATTAGTTATTGCTACAGGTATAGAGATATCCTCACTTGGGTGATAGACTTTTGAAAAGTGATCACTCAGTAACTCGACTATTTCATCTGATTTTGCCACCTCAATACCATCAGCACCCACTAAAGTTATCCTTCCAAAGTCATTCTTCCTCTTACTTGCTACATAGCGGAAGAACTCTTTGGGATTACCCTTGATCTCTTTGGCTAAGATCTTCTCATAATCTGATTTAGCTTTTCTTACTATGCTGGTAACCATCCAGAACCTAGCCGTTCTTTCTGGTAGCTTGGATCTACTAAAAGAAAAAATGGAGCTGTCTAGCTACTTAAACGCAGATATCTGGATAATCCTAGAAAGGATTACGGACAACACAGCAAACCACATCCAACAAACGAAGAAAGAAAACCTAATTTCCATATTTCAAAGACTAAAAGAACGACAAAACCAGCTGCCATATTCAAAGTTTGCCACAGTGAACAACAACAACAACCAACCAGAAACAACAGGAGCCACCAATCACCCACAGGAATTAACCTATCTAACCACGCTCTAAACAAAGACAAAATCTCTATAGTTAACAAAGGTTTAAATTTTGCTATAGCACCGAAAAAAAACGATAGACAAACTTGAAGTTTTTTGTAATATGGAAAGAGGCCTAAGATTCATGCCTAATAACATAGCAGACAAAATACGTATAGAAACTGCAAGCATTTTAAACCATAACAAAACAATAACAAGCAACATAACTAAACACGAATTAACAGCGATAAAATCACTTAAAACAAATCCAAACATAGTAATAACCAGAGCCGATAAAGGAAATGCCACTGTCATTTTAAACCATACCACTTATACAGAAAAAATGAATCTGCTGGTCTCTGACAATAACACATAGAAATTAGTTAACTACAACCCAACTAACAGAACAAAAAACAAAACAGAAAAACTACTTAAATCAATTACCACATGGCCCGAAGATACAGTCAAAAAACTGTTCCCTCATTACACGCACTCCCCTAGAATTTACGAGCTACCAAAAATTCACAAAGAAAACATCCCGCTAAGACCTATCGTTGAAGGAATTGATAGCCCGACATATCACTTAGCCAAAAAATTAGCGGCAACACTCAGGGAGTTGGTAGGTCATTTCCCTTCCTATATCAAAAACACACAACACTTCATAAACATCATCAAAGACATTACATTAGAAAAAGATGATTTATTAGTCAGTTTTGATGTCTCTGCCCTCTTTACGAATGTCCCAATCAATGACACAATCCTTCTCCTACAGAACAAATTCCCTCCAGATATCACGGTTGGGTTATTTTGTATGACAAAATGCCTTCTACTTACAAAAAGAAGGCACAGCCATGGGCTCGCCATTATCCCCCCATATTGCTAACTTTTACAAGGAACATTTTGAGCAACTTGCCCTAGATTCCTCCCCTCTAAAACCCAAAGTCTGGCTTAGATACGTTGACGATGTTTTCGCGATCTGGTCCCATGGCCGCCAGACATTAGACACATTCCTTAGCCACCTAAACAAACAGCACAAATGCATACAGTTCACAATTGAAATCGAAAAACACAACATCGAAAAACACAACACACTTCCGTTTCTAGATACACTTGTCACACGTCTTCCCTCGGGCAATCTTTCCTTCACTGTTTACCGAAAACCGACACATATGGGACAATATATACACATAAACTCCTACCACCACCCAACACAAAAACTAGGTGTCATCAACACGCTAAAAAACAGAGCTCAGACGATTTGTTCCAGTGAACAGGCACTGAAAGATGAATTTAAAATTATCAGTAATAACTTACAAAAAAACGGATACAGCCAAAACACTATAAACAAAATTCTCTACAAAACCACAATAAAAAACAAAGACAAACCAGACTACAGTAAAACTATAACCATTCCCTACATTAAAGGAATATCAGACAAAATAAACAGTGTACTACAAAAGTACAACCTCAAAGCCATCTTTAAACCTCCTGCAAAATTAAAAAGCTTACTCAACTCATCCAAAGACCCACTCCCTCTACTAGCTCACCCTGGAGTATACCGGATTTATTGTACTTGCAACATACCATATATAGGAGAAACAGGACGCACTATTCCTATTAGACAAAAAGAACAAACGACACATTAAATATAATAATTATGGTGAAGCTGGCCTTTCTGATCATGCCCTGAATACCTTACACAGAATTGACTGGAAAACCACCAGCTGTCTACATCACACTAGAACATGGTATGAACGGAAATTCAAGGAATCCTGTGAGATTATCAGTAACCATCCCAATCTGAACAACGATGGTTTAAAAATCCCAAACATATAGAAGGTATATATTCGACCTTCCTCACCAAGAACAACTATAAAGAGGACTGTAGAAAATCCAGTATTGTAAATCAAAAATAAGAATTGTAATACTAAAAATAGGCCAATTGTTTCTGAAAGAAAACCATCTAAAAGAATGTTTATTCCTGTCATTGTAAAAATTTATTTTTATTTAAAAAAATTTTTTTTTTTATTTATTTTTTATTTTATTTTATTTTTTTTTCCGCCAGAGGTCACGCCAGTAGAATAATATGTGATCAAATCATTGTTTCTCTAGCTTACAGTTAATGATGTAACTCAGCTTGTCCTGTATATTTATGTATGCTCCAGATGATGATCTTGATGTGAAGATCGAAACATTGGGATAATAAAAAAAAGTTTTTTTAACACGGTTGTAAATTCCATAAAATTTTTAAAATGAATGCTGATCACCGTGTAACCCTAAAAGAAAGAACTAATATTCCACCCTTCCAACCACATCCACATTTTTATTTTTATTATTTTTTTAAATCTGATATCCTAATTTTGCTTCATCTTTATAAGTAGCTCTAAAAAGTAAAGCATTATGTAAAACTAATTAAACAGAAATCATGGTAAGACGTTCGTACGAACACAGAAAGGTGGTAATTCTGGAGGCTGTTGAAGAAGCTTAGAAATGATGGAAAGAATACTGTAAAAGGAATTAGAGATGAAAACTGAAGATACAGATATTCTACTTCTCTGGAGTAATTACTTTGAAAGACTGTTAATTAAATGAAACAAGCAGTAACAGAACATTGTAGGAGACCCAAACTATCCACACAATCTATCAAACTTCTCTTTGAATCTATTAACAGACACAACTGACTCTGGCACCACTATTCCACTTATTTACAAATCTCCAGGCAAAAAATCTAGTCCTCACACCCCTACTAACCACACCTTCATTCAATTTCCAGGGATGACTTCTTGTTTTGGCCCCTCTAGCCAAGTGGTGAAACATTTCCTTTGCATCAACCCTTTAAGCAACTTAAATGTTTCTATCATATCCCCTCTTTATCCCCTATCAACGAACTTCTGCAAACCAGACACCCTCAATCTTTCTTCATAGGGAACATTCCACAGTCAACTCACCATCTTGGTCACTTGCCTCTGAATCTTCTCCACTGCTTTCTCATCCCAAGAAACCCAGACCTGAGTACATCCAGATATGGATGTATCAAGGCCTTATAAAGAGGAATAGCAACTTCCTTATCTCTACTTGTTAGGGTGTTCTTCAATAGCCAAGTAATTTTATAAGCTATGTTATAAACTTTAGCAATACATCCTCTAAACTTCAACTCTGTTTACAACCATCCCTAAATCCCTAGTTTCATCTATTTCCTGGAGTACAGTTCCATCAATGTGGTAGACAGCTTGTACTCTATTTATCCCAAAATGCATAACTTTACATTTCTCCACATTATACTGACACCCATTATTAAATTGTCCTGTAAGCTCTCCACATTGCCTTGATTAACTATTACTCTACCTAATTTTGCATCATTAGCAAACAACTGAATATTTCCTTTCAGGTTATTTCCTATATCATTTATGTAGAAATTAAACAGTAGTGGTCCAGGCAAACCACTAGACCCCTGTTTTTGCCTTGATTCTTCCACTCCATATAACACTTTTTGATATCTGTTCAGCAGCCGTTCTCTTATCCACATAACCAGTGTCATATCCATCCCCATTTGTTCTAATTTGTGTAACAGAGTTCCATGTGGTATTCTGTCAAATGCCTTTGCAAAATCCAGCAGAATCATCGTGTAGCCATTTCCTTTATCCAACTCAGTGGTTACTCTATTATAAAAAGTTAGTAAATTACTAAAGCATGACCAACCCTTTACAAAATAATGTTGCCCCTCATACGGTATCATATTCTTATCCACCCACTCTTGAATTCTTTTTATGACCAATTTTTCCAGTATTTTTACCACCATGCCCGAGATACTGAGTTACTTATAATTTGCTACTGCATTCTTAGAACTTCCTTATGCAAGAGAATTATTTTGCCTTCTTTACACTCCCTTGAAACTCTAGTAGATGTGAGACTTAAACCACCTAAATAGAGGAATTACCAGTTCCCTTGTACATTATTGCAAAATCCAAGCTGATATCCCACCTAATTCCATAACTATATTTACACTGAGGTTCTGCAATATCCTAAGAACCTCCAATTCATCCACCTCTGTTTCCACATCAGTCTCTATCACATATGTTACATCAATAACCTCATTTTGCAAGGGTATATCATCCAAGTGAGGATGATATACCCTTGCAAAATGGTATATCATGCAAAGTAGTCACTTAGCAACTCAACTATTTTATCTGCTTCTGTCACCTTGTCACCATCAGCACTCATTAAGGTTAATCTTCCATACTTGAGGTAGAAAAAGCCATCAAAAGCTCGAAATCTAGAAAGGCAGATCTTTAACTTACAGATCTGAGAACTGGATTAAAAATAAAACCCAAGTCCACTGATATGAGAGCTCTGAGTAGGATTAGGGGAGTGAACAAATGGCATCAATGGGAGTATCATACTAAATATTAGGAAAGAACTTCTTGACATCTTTAGCATTCAGAAATGTGTTAGCAGAGCAATCTCAGGTGGTATGGTCACTTAAACAGAGAGGAAAAATTAGCAAAACAAGTGTTTTTTTTGCCTGGAGTAGTTAATATTTGACCAGAAATGCTCAAATATGGTGGTACAAAAGTTTTATAAGGGCTACACTGCATAATTCAGAAGGCATGGTCAGAGGGTTGAATTCCAGATGATTGGAGTAGAGCTTTCATAACACCCATCTATAAAAAGGGAAATAAAACTGAATGTGGGAATTACGGAGGAATTTTCTTACTGAGTGTTGCTGGTAAGATTTATAGAAATTTTGGAAGGGAAGCATGGCGAAGAACAAGCAGATTCAGGCCAAAAAAAAGAGATTGTCAGGATCAGATTTTCACTTTTAGACAAATAGTTGGGAAATCTGGGGAATATAATAAGGATCTGCATTTAAGTTTTGTTTAAGGTCTTGTGGAGCACCATCCAGCGATCCAAATGCTGCAAAACTTTACATGAATGCATTGTGCATAATGCAGAAGCGATATCTGAGAAAAAAAAGTAATTTCAAAATTCACCACCAGGGGCAATTTAAAAACCAAATACATAGAATTTGCATATCACGCAACTCAGCAGGTGTCAGGAGGGTATAAAAAGATGGACATGGGGTTTCCCCCTTCATTCTGGTTGTTAATAGCATCCGTAGTGATGCCACTAACCTTGCCCATGAATCTGTACTACCTAAACATTGCAATGATGTTACTTCACTCCATGAATTTTGTTGTCTGAACAAATGTCGACGTCCACTATCCCCATATTGAAATGAACTGATTACTCATTTCGAAGAAAGGGAATCAATGGGAGTTAGACCTGGAAGATGTCGCAAAACAATCAGTTCACAACAAGTGAATGAAGTTTCTACTACCATTGTGGAGCAGGCCATGAATAAGTGTTGATTCCTGCAGTGCATGTGCTGTATCAAGACACATGGATGTGCTTGACAACTGTCAGGAAAATTCTGCATTTCTATCTATTAAAGATGGCCCTGATACAGGAGTTGTGCCTGCAGGACTTTGAAAGTCAACTAACATTCCTTGCTCGAGAGTTGGACACTGCTGGCCGTGGATGATTTTGTGGGGAGATGAGGCTCACTTTTATCTGAATAGAGCTGTGAATACCCACAACTGTCAGTCCAACAAATTCTTTTGCATTTGCCCAAAGTTACTGTCTGGTGTAAGTTTACAGCTTTGTTTATCATTAGACCATTCTTCAAACAGGACCCGATTGGAAGACATCCCCTGGTCTGGTCCTGTGACTTGCTCAGCTACTGCTATCGTGATATGATAAACAATTTTGTTGTGCCACAGCTACAGCAGTGCCTGTGCATGGATTTAGTCATTTTCATATAGGATGGAGCCCCTCCACACATTGGTCAATCTGTACAGGAGATTCTTCAAGAACATTTCATGGAAGCCATAGCAATCAGCCATGCATTTCCCACTGCATTGCTCCCCCGTTCATCTGAACTCCTGTGACTTCTGGCTCTGGGGATTTCTCAAAGACAAGGTTTATCAGGATCATCCTGATAACCTGCTAGCACTGAAAGACAGTAGAATGTAGCATGTGCACAACATTAGTCCCGACCAGCTACGGTCTGCTGTTGAACAGACTGTGCAAGGGATGCAGTTTGTGACAGAAGGAAAAGGGTAGCAGATTGAACAGTACAACCTGTGAATGCATAATGGAAGTGAATAAACATGTGTCATTTTTTTCTTCTTACACATACATACACAGTTACTACATCTACATTTGGTACATCATACAGTGCCTCCTGGTGATAAATTTCGGAACTACTTTTTTTTCTCTCTCAGATATTGCTTCTGCATGATGAACAATGTATTCTTGCAAGAATTAGCAGAATTTGGACCACTGAGTGGCGCTCCACAAGGCCTTAAACAGGAATACTTTAATATTGTTAATGCTGTACTACAGTTACATGATGTAAATGGGACATTACATAAAGCAATGCTTAGTTTATAATTGAGTTGTAAGTTAGCAGTTAGAATTGAAGGAGGCACAGGAAGATAGTTTGATGTTAAATCAGGTGTGTGACAAAGATGCACATTATCTCAACTATTATTCATCATTCTATATGGATTGCATTATGAAGGAAACTGGTATTAAACCTGACATCAAAATTGGAGATGCCAATCATAGTATATGCAATAAATGCAGTAGATGTAATAAAAAGACAAAGACAATGAAAATAGGCAGAAATATTGAAAACATCAACTGCATCCTGAATGGAGAACCTATAGAACAAGTAAAACATTTCAGCTATATAGGCACAATATTTATTGAAGATGGTAAATTAAATATGGAAATATACAACAGAATTAGTAAAGCTGGTATGGTAAGAAGTCAGCTGAATAAATTTATATGGAATAAGAGAGAAATTAGTCAAAACAGTAAACTAGCTACACAAAAGACAGTATTCAACAATTTTAACTTACAGATCTCAGAACTGGATTAAAAATAAAACCCAAGACCACTGATATGAGAGCTCTGAGTAGGATTAGGGGAGTGAACAAATGGTATCAATGGGAGTATCACACTAAATATTAGGAAAGAACTTCTTGACATTTTTAGCATTCAGAAATGTGTTAACAGAGCTAATCTCAGGTGGTATGGTCACTTAAACAGAAAGGAAAGATTAGCAAAACAAGTGTTTTTTTTTTTTTTTTTTTTGCCAGGATGGCAGAAAAAGACGCAGAGGAAGACCAAGATCTATTATTACTACTATTATTATCTGACCTCCATGGAGTCAGACTCATCATGAGAAGTACATGCTATCACACACACACAAAGGTCATCCATCTGTGCTTTAAACTGATTCAGGCAACGCATTCCACTCACCAACAACTCTCCATGCAAAGAGCCCTCCCCTCACATCCTCTTTCTAGGGATGGCCTCTTTTTCTACCTCTGTCCCATTCTATGAAAAATTTCTTCCATGTCAACCTGTTAATCTAACTTATACAGGGTGTTCGGGATAAATTTGACATATTTATAATTAATTATATTTTTCCGTAAGTTACATGTATTAACACACACTTCTCTTCATGTAAAAGTTTGGACCCTTCTTCATTCATATACAAGATGTCAGAAAGGATGGATAGCTGGAACCCACCTGAATCATGGAAGAGAATAACTTGTATCATGATGATTCGTGCCCGCCATCAAAATAAGGATATTACGACTGCTGCCCAATGCTCCCTGAATACAGTAAAAACAATCAGGCATGAACTAGAGACTTGCAATGGTGACTACGAGGATGTAGCAAGAAGAAAGATCCCTAGCAGACGATCTGATTGCGTTCGTACAGCAGAATTCCTCGCACATCTGCAGGAACAGGTGTTGAAGAACCCTGGCATTGGAATTCGGGCTTTGTTCGTGGAGTTGCTAACTGTAGTCAAGCCCTGGATAACAAGGGTAGCCAATGGTAGGCCGTATGTATGGCAGCAGGATTCGGCCCCTTGCCACACCTCTGGGAAAAGTGAAAAATGGTTGTCTGAAAATTTCTACGACTTCACCAGTCCAAATGTTTGGCCTCCAAACTCCCCAGACCTTAACCCCATGGATTATTTTGTATGGGGCGCAGTTGAAAAAGACACCAATCGCACTTCCAGTAATACAAAAGCCCAGTTAATGGATAAAATTAAAACAGTTTTTGCGGCCCTTCCCAGGGAGACTGTAGCATCAGCTTGTTCGAGGTTCCGAAGCAGAATTGAAGCTGTGATCGATGCTAATGGTGGTTATTTTGAGTAAATCTTGTTGATAGTATTGTAATTAACTCTGCCTGTAATGTTTTTTTGTCAATTCATTAAATTTAATAGATACAAAGAAGATTTTCTTTTTCCTTACGAAACTGTCAAATTTATCCCGAACACCCTGTATGTCTCAATCATATCCTCCCCTCCTTCTCCTATTCATGAGGCTTTGCAATTTACATTCTTTCAATCTGTCTTCATACACCGCATTCCAAAGACCACTGACCACCTACATGACTCTCCTCTGGACCATTTCTAACATATCCTCATCACCATGAAAAACCCAAAACAGTGCATTAGAAGACAGAAATATAATATATGATAATACTGGAGTCTTGACAGATAACAGTTTAATTTGGAGGAAAAGTGTCAATAGGAAGATAGTAATGATGTAACTTTTTCATGTAGTACTGCAATATTTTGTACATCCTGAAGATACATGTCAGGAATTTGATGATGAGGATAAACCATACAATAACTCAAACTATATCCCATGTAAAAGAAATAAAAAAGCAGTAGATATAAAAAATCAAGTACTATTATTACAGAGAGTCGGTAACCCATAAAAGATTTTAACTTCTATTTTCTCTTCACTGTTGTTTTGCATGACACTGGATGCTGAAATTTTATTTAGTTATACCATATGATTTTGAAGGAAATACCATTTCAAAATTGAACAATGTAGAAATTTATTAACTTTAATTCATAATCTTTGTGCTAGTGCTTGTGTAGTCCTATGTTAATACTCTTCTAAAGCTGGATGAATATGGGCAGATGTAAACCTACTGAATTGTTTATCCATAAAGGAAAATGGCAGTGATATTTTCTAGTTGTTTTCCCTTATTATTAGTATTCAAGGATGTGTGAGCAGAGCTAATGTAAGGTATTATTGGCTTAAAACAGAATGCTATTCTTGAGAGACACTTTTGGCATGAAATTAAGAATTACCAACACGTTAGCACAAGAATAATATTTTAATATATTTGCCAAATATTTCAGTCTGAAATCAACAGACTATCATCAGTGGCTTGATAAGAACAGTTTTTACAAGGTGGAATACAAACAATTGATCATTCAAAAGTAGAACGAGCCGCATGATGTTACATTGCTAAGCACTAAAGAGAGGTAAATTTCATCAGAGTGATGAGTGAATTATAGGCATCGATTCACAATTTGATACGACAATCTTAATTTATAAATCAATTAAAAATAACATTAGACTAATGTAAGAACTAGGTCTCAATTGAAAAAAAAAAAAACTTAGTGTGTTATCCGGATCAAACTTTCCCATATTTTGACAAGGATAGGCAATCATTTTGATTCAAGTTAGGGCGTTGAAGTAAGGCCTCAGCCTATTCAAAGAGAGTGCTGAGGCCCTACTTCAACGTCCTAACTTGAATCAAAATGATTGCATATCCTTGTCAAAAATATGGGAAAGTTTGACTTGGATAACACATTAAGTTTTTTTTTTTTTTTTTTTTTTCCCAATTGAGACCTAGTTCTTACATTAGTCTAATATTGTCTTTAATTGATTTATAAATTAAGATTGTTGTATGAAATTGTGAATTGATACCTATAATTCACTCATCACTCTGATGAAATTTACCTCTCTTTAGTGCTTAGCAATGTAACATCACATGGCTCATTCTACTTTTGAATGCTCAATTGTTTGTATTCCACTTTGTAAAAAGTGTTCCAATCAAATCACTGATGATAGTCTGTATTTTAATTATCTGTATTCCAAGTATTTCAGTCTGAATTTCAGACAAATACTTGGCAAATATATTAAAATATTTTCTTGTGCTAACGTGTTGATAATTTATTATTATTATTATTATTATTATTATTATATCACACCTCCAGGGAGTCCAAAGACTCATCGAGGGAGGGCATCTACTCTACAACTCTTCGTCTCACTACTCCACCAATCTTCATCATGTAACACCAACTCCATCTACCGCCGACTACCACCACTAGTACTTTCACAGACAATCACAAACATCCATGCCCACGGCGGGATTCGAACCCGCAGCCTTTTGTCTGGAGAGCGGATACGCTGATCACTCGGCCAACCAGGCCGGCATAATTCTTAAAACAGAATGGGAGCAGAAAGGTTAAGAAAAAAGAACACTTTAATGACAGGAAAAAGACAGAAGATTAAGATCTAGGCATACTGAAGCAGGCAGTAGCATCCCAAAGACTGATATAATTTTAGAGACCTAAAAAAAGATTAGTTTGAAAGAAAGTCATGAATAGAAAACTAGTAATAATGTAAGCCTAATTGCATAGTGTTATCAAAGTATCCTGCACAATCCAGGGTACATATTAGGAAATTATGACAATGAAGACATTTTTGCTGTATTACCTGAAATTGGCATGTTGTAATGGTAGCTGCTTTTTTTAATTTTTTTTTCTTTATTAATTATTCCATTGTAAACTGGAATATTATTAGGGATTATGTTCATCATAATAAGAATTTTTGTACTTTTATTATACTAAACAGCCACATGTTCATCATTATATTGTAATATATATTTTTTCTCTCTCTCTCCAACATGTTATAAGCATGAAGAAAGCAATGCCTTTCTTTTTGCTATTTTCTCATAAATGGGGTAGTCTTTGTAAGAGCCAAAAGGAGTTGCTAAGAGTGAAAGCTAGATAACTGGGAGGCAGCCTCCACACAGTCTGTAAGGAATGATGAGAACCACTCAGGACTTCTAACCAGATGTCCAATCGTCACCTTCAAGTTAGTGAGTGGAGTCCATTTGAGCAAAGGGCTATCAGTTTGGAACTTAGCCAACCAAACTGTATTCTTTATTCATTAAAACCACATATACACTACAATGGTATAACTTGATTAGATATGGTTCGCCCACCGATTAGAGGTCCCTCGACACTTCTGCGCATGTCAGAAAAAGGAGAATCCATTCCGATAATAGGGTAATCAGTCTGTCTTCTGGGATGTAATAATAAAACAAACCGAGTTTGTTTATTATTACGGGTCGGAAAATTTAGCTTTTCTTTTACGAACATTGCTGTTTTTAAAGTGTAACTATTTTGCTTGTATAACAGTTGGAAAAATGTACGTAGAGTGTTAATAAAATTAAAAAAGGTATAGCATAAAACAAAAATGTAACTAAGTTTATTTTTAAGAAAGTTTTCTATAAAATAAAAATAATTATACAGAAAAACAGAAATTATTTCAAATGAACTTAGATATTCTAAACTTGCAATTGAGAGAACTGAGACACTTTAATGTCCTAAACTGATTAATTATTTATGACTTGTTGTGACTCTCAATAGCATGCAAAAAAGATGTTGGAAAAAATACCATTGTCAAATTCTTTTAATCTTCAGAGTCACCTGAATCGGTGTCCGAATCGCCATCACTTTCACTTAAACTGATCACCGCTCTCATGTCACCTCATTGGAAAATGAGGTGACATGAGAGCAATATTTTCCCCACTTTTGAACTGTAATACTTTCAATCGCCTGTTCTGAAAGCTTAAAAAGTTTCGACATGTCAATATCTCCAGTTACGTTGCGATGCCGAATGAAACTTTCCACTTCTGCCCAAACATACTCAATAGCATTAATATCGCAATGATATGGTGGTAGCCTCAAAGCTAGAAATCAATGCTCTTTGAGCATCGCGTCGAATTTAAATAGTTTAGTTGTGGGCGAGTTTCTTTTGACCAAATTAAGCAATTCAATTTTTTTCGCATATCTGGGGAATGAGAAATGTTATTTGCAGAGAGCCAATCCATAAGAACTTGCTTCTTATTAGACCAATTTGGAACTTTGTTTAATCGAATAGAGTGATATGAAGCGTTATCAATTATAACAACAGCATTTTTAGGAAGGTTTGGAATCAGTTTATCTTCTGCCCACTTTTTGAAGATCGTAGAATTCATTTGCCCATGGTAATCTCCAATAGTTGAATTGGCTTTGTATAGTAAGTTTGAATTTGCTAAAAAACCCATTTCTCCACCCGCACACAAAATCATTATGCGCCGTGAGGCATTTCCGGTTTGTAGCATTCCACATTCTTCTTTAGACTGCCAACATTTTCCATAAGTTAAATTACTATCAATCTAAGTTTCATCTAGATACACAATCGGTCTTTTCTACTCCCTGAAACGTCTTATTGCTCTCAAATACTGCGTTCTACATAAAACAATGTCACTTCGCTCCATGATAAGTTTCCTTTTATTCTGGGACTTTTTAAAACAAAATCCGATTTCATGAAGTATTTTCCATAAAGTTTCTCTTTTCCAAAGAAAATTAATTTTTTCTTTAAGCACAGGAATCAATTTCGGAACAGTTGGCACTCTTTTCTCGACCACGTAAAAATCGTGAATAGTTCTTCTTATAACGTCTACATCAAAATCATTCAAAGCTACGGTTTCGATGGTTTTCTTTCTCTGGCGCTTTTTTTTAGGAGATTTAAATTTTGGCTTACCTTCACCTTTTGATTCCCTACGAATTCTTTTAACAGTCGACCCTGATACGCCTGCAATTGCACTTGCACGTTTTATGACTTGAGAAAGGGGAACAAGAAGACGGCCTTCTGACGATTCTTTTTCGCAGAATGTCAGCACATTATTCAATATTCTTTTGCAAGAGCTACTGAAACGTGTAACAATAGAACTTGTTGACTGTACTGGATCCATCATACAAATTAATAATAAAAAAAAATGCAAAAAAGGAACAACAAAAATCAAGCTAGTACTAGTACAGCGACAGACAAGAAATCACGTGATTTCGCATGTTGGCGACCAATTCGTACATCCTTCATTTCTTTCTCCCCTTCAGCATGAATTGACTATTCTTGGCACCAAGCCAAGAAGGGATCTATAAATGGTGGTCGAACTATATCTTGTAAGATATTTTCATTATATTATAGGATGATGGCTAAGATATCACCTAGTTATAAAAGCTCCAACTGTTTTTTTTTTTTTTTATTTATTTATTTATTTTTTTTTTTTATCAGGGAACAAGAGCGAATAGTGAAAAGTCAACTGCTGGAACAACTGCAAACTTAACAGAACCAAAGAAAGACAACTTTCAATGTAAGGAATAGCAAGCAGAAGGGTTTTATGTGTATAAAAGCTAGTGAGGATATCCCACGATGAGTCTCCAGACTCCAGGGAGATACTGTATAATAATAATAATAACACAAGTACCACATTGGCATAAGTAGTATTACTGAGATTAAAAAGACTAAACAGATGTATCCAACTAAATAATAAAATAATTTATTCAGGCTCTAGGAACAAGGAAAAGAGGAAGTAGTTATAGTACTGAACAATAAACATGAAGATAAACTTCTGGAACGGAAGTCAATTTCAAACTGATGCATACAAATTTCTAGATGATAAGGATAATAAGATTTATTTGCACCTATATTTCATGAACAGTGCTAGTAGGGAGGAAGCAGAGGAAAAATTTTCAATTGTTAGAGACACACATGATGATATAAAGGAAAAGATGGAGACTTGTTAGAGACTCAAAGAGAGTAGAAAATGAATCTCAGGCATACAGAATCTTCTGAAGAAAAGGACAGGGTTAATAATAACTGCAAGATTTCTGTACCAATTTGTTATTGATTTTTATATGGGTACTCCATGGAGTCAAAAGACTCAGTGGGAGACTCAAACTATTCATTAACACAATACCTATATGTCTCTTTAAACTTATTTACTGTTGGATGAACAACTCACAACCACCTCTGGCAATCCATTCCACTCATTCACCACTCTTCAAGTAAAGAACCTAATCCCCCACACCCTTACTAACCTCTTAGACAACTTCTGCCCTTGTTTCACCACCACTCCCCATGTATTGAAACATTTCTTTTGTGTCCATCTTATATAATTCTTTTAGTAACTTATAAGCTTCTATCATATCCCATCTTTTCTGCCTGTCAGCTAAACTCTGCAACCCACACACCTTCAGTCTATCCTCATAGGGAACATTCTGCAGATCTGCCAGATCCAGCATTTAGGCTATTTCTAATTAAGTTATTTCTAACACCATGTCAGTAAAAACTAGTTACTATTCACCAACATAAAATTTACATAAATTCATGTGAGGAACAAACAAGAAATAAGAAAAAATCTTACTGTGGTATTGTTTACAGTGATACATTCAGAATGCATCAGGATACAAGAGTATTCAAGGGATATGAAACAGGATGTGTTTTCACTTTAGTTTAGAGCTAAATAAAAATGGCATTAAAAAGAAAAGCATGCATGAAGTCAACTAACTTTCTGATGTGAACTGCAGACTGAAATACAAATATTACTGAGAAAAAGTGAAATTAATTTAAAAACAAGAACCAGATCCTGGAGATCCAGTGTCAAAATCTGAAGAAGACATTGAGTGACTCAGCCATGGAAGTTGTCTATAACAGAACCTCATTATAAATTCAAGAAGTTTGAGGCAAGTCAGCATGACTTTAAAAAACAGAGTGTAATGTAAGAAAGTTATGTTTAAAAATGGCTAAAAAAAAAGTGATGAAAAGACTTAGTAAATGATACAAAAGATATAAAAGCAGCAAAATATTCTACTGGAAGCTACTGAAAAAAAGAATGAAGGAGAGAGTATCAAAAATAAGTAAAATTATAATAATAATGCAAGACAATTTTAAGGCTGAAGTGGCTTAAAAAGTTCCATATATAGTCTCTAGTGCAAGGGTTTCCAGATTATACTTGGGCAATACATAATAGCCTAATCTTAAATTGTAAGGCAAGTGTTAAAAGTAAAGAAGGTGCAGGAAGGGAGGATCATTTATGTGAATTAGCTTTCTTATAACCATTTTAGTTGAATGGCTGAACATTATATTTTATTGCAGAATATTAGTATAATAAATAAGTTTAAAATTAATTTTATAATTTATTTTGAATAACAAAAGTTACATATGAAATTAGTATTAGAAGACAAAAAATTATCCAGCAATTAAATACATTGAGATGTTTACCATTTTCAGTATGATACATTAAAATATTTTGTTGTGAGAATAGTTTTTAATTCATCCACTTTTTATTTTCATTTCATATGGAATCTAATCACTAAAAGATATCTTATGCCTTCTATCAAAATGGCTTTTAATATATTCTTTATGCAATGAGAGTGACTCACCAACATACACACAAATTTATAACTGGATTTAATGAAACAATACTTTTATGTGCCTTCTTTAAGTTGTCTGTGTTCAGTTTTTCTTTTCCTCCATTTATTTGAGGGATCACACAATAGTTAAAAAAAAAAAAGCTATTGTTGAAACAGCATAGCAAACACTATTTCAACAGAGAAAAAAAACAAACAAACAAACAAACAAAAAAAAACATAGCGGATATGTATAGATAAAAAATATGCATATTCCTCCTGCTTTCTGACTGTTAATAATTGATGTACACTATCTACCAATAATTATCCAGGCACCCTTGATATTTGAAGTTATGGAATATTCCAGGTTTGTTAATAATATAAAAACCAGTGTATAGATAGTAGGAAGCAGTATTTCATCATAGCAGTTGAATACAGGTGGTATGGCAACATGACATGAACTCAGTGACTTTGAGAGAGGTGTCATCGTAGGCTGTCACATTGGTGGCATGTCTATACATGCCATTGCTGCTCATCTGGAGCATTCAAAATCAATGGTTGGTGATGTGATCAACAAATAGAGATGTTCTGGCATCACTAGTGCAGAAAATACCCAGGGAGGGTGTTAAAACGGGTGGCAGTCAAAAAACCGGCTACAATCAGCACAGACCATCCGTGATGAGTTCCCGAGTGCCAGTAACACCATGGTGAGCACTAATACTGTATGAAAGGAACTCCATTTACTGGGTTTCCACGGAAGAGCAGTGACACACAAGCTGAACATCACAAAACAAGGTGGCTCGTCTATTGACTAGTGGAAACACAATCCACTAGTCAATTTCCACAATTGACTAATGGAAAACAGAACTCTGAAGCGATGAATCAAGGTTCACCTGTTTCCACTCCGATGGCAGGGTGTGGATGTGGAGGCAGCCTGATGAACACTTGTTACCAGTGTGTTGCACCCACTATAAAGTTTGGTGGTGGAGGAGTAATGGTTAGGAGTGGGACCACTGGTTGTTGCTGTGGTTCCACGAAGGCAGCTCAGTACCTTGATATTGTGAATAATCAGGTGTTGCCTACACTGTGGAGTTTTTATGGAATGGAGCCATGTTTCTATCAAGATGAAAATGCCCCATGCCACAAAGCTGCAGCTGTTATGGAATGGTATAAATAGATTAGTGTTAAACGACTGTCCTAGTCTGCACAGAGTCATGACTTCAACTGCAACGAACACCTGTGGGATGAATTGGAGTGGCAATTGAGGTCCAGAGCAGCACATCCTTGTTATGTCGCTGAACTCAGTGCTGCTTTGATGAAGGAATAAAGACAAATTCCATCTGATGTCTGCTGTAGATTGGTGGAAAGCCTCCCTCAAATGGTGCAGGAGGCGATCAAAGCCAAAGGTGGATACCCAATATTAGGGTTTACCTGCTGGTATCAATTGTAAATTGCTAAAGTGTCTGGACAATTATTGGTAGATAGTATCTGTACAGAATACATTATTATTTACATGGGCACTCCATAGAGTCAAAAGACTCATCACAGGAGTCCCACTCTATCCATTAACACAATACCTATCATACATCTCCTTAAATCTGTTCATCACTGTTGCCACTCAACTATCTATGGCAATCCATTCCACTCATTCACCTCTCTCAAAGCAAAGAGCCTAATCTGCACATCCATACTAACTTCCAGAGATAACCCCCTTGTTCTCTCCCACTACTCCTCATGTATTGAAAAATTTCCTTTGTGTCGATCTTATAGAATCCCTTCAGTCACTTGTTTCTATCATGTCCCCTCTCATCTGTCTGTTAACTAAACTCTGGAACCCACTCACCTCAAATCTATTTTCATATGGAGCATTCCACAGACTTGTCACCAACCTGGTCACTTTTGCTTGAATCCTCTCCATCACTTCCTGTTCTCCAAGAAATCCAGATCACCAAATCTGTGCACAATAGTCAAGATATGGCCAAATCGTAACCTTATAAAGGATAATAATCTCCCTATCTTTACTTGTCAGTGTGTTCTTCAACATCCACATAATGATTTGAGTTATTTTGTCAACTTCTGCATTATATATCTTCTGAACTTCAAACCTCTATCTACCATCACCCTTAGCCTCATCAATTTCCTGTAATCTAGTACCATTGATATGCTAAAAAGTATGTAATCTCATCCTGTAGTGCAATACCTTATATTTTACATCATTAAAGTGACAAACATTGTCCTTGCCAACTTTGCAGATTTATTTAAATGATCCTGCAGAATATCTACATCACTTTTATCAAATATTGCCATCACCTATTTTGCATCATTGGCAAACAATGAATACCCCCCACGCCCCAAAAAAAATCTTCTACTATACTATACCATTAATATACAAACTAAATTAAAGAGAAGTAGCCTTAGTACAAGATCCTGAGGCACTCTGTTAGTTATCTTCATTCTCCTAGATTCCACTACACCATATACTAGTATCTGTCAAACTACATCAATTCCCCTCCCCCCATCCATGCTATCTGCTTCATATTCATTCTTATTAGCCCAACTTTTGTAATAGTTATCCATGTGGTATTCTGTCAAATGCCTTTGCAAAATCCAGCAGTATCATGGTATAGCCATTTCCCTTATTTAATTCTGCTATCACCTTATTATAAAATGTGAATTAAGTACTAAGGCAGGACCTACCTTTTAAAACCAACCACTCTCCATTTAAAGAATCTTCTCCTCACACCTTCCTTATACAATTTCCAGAGATGGCCTCTTGTTCTATCCTCCTCTCCCATTCTATAAAAAATCTCTTCCATGTTCAGCAACTTTCTGGAAGAATATGACCACTTTCCCTGATTGGAAGTAGAGTTGCTACATTAATTATGGATAGATCAGGTAATTCTATTACCAGATCCAGCACTGGCAAACTCCGTCATCACATGCTGATTCAGGTAATTATCCCTTATTAAACTGTATAAATTTTATTTCCATCTTGCTATGTGCTCTTTTCTCCTTTCAATCTATATCCCCAGAACTAAAATCTCCCATGATAATTGACTGGCCTGCACTCACTCATGCTAATCTGCTGATACATGGCATCCACATCTTCCTCTGGATCCCCTCTGAACAAAATAGAGACCAATAGGACAAAATATATTTTGTCCTATTGGCCTCTTATCTCACACCAGACAGCCTCAAATGAACCAAATCCCCCAGATCTACTATTCTCCTTGGTTGAAATTCTTCAGCTATCATTAATAATACATCTCCTCTTGTTCTATTTCCTGTATCTTGTCTGAAAATACAATATCTCTTACGTTCTATCCCTGTAACTACATCCTACTCTGTCAAGGTTTTGCCGATGCCAATAATTTTGGCCAAGTTGAGCTGACCGATACCCAAAACTCCTCTCCTTCATTTCTGATACTTCGGGTATTCATATACATGCATTTAAACATCCCCTTGGGCTCATAGTTACCCTTGCATGATGTCATTACTAACTTATTCAGATTCAAATGACTTTACTATAGTTATTCTTCCACGTTCATTTTTTCTTTAACTTGTTACATAGCTTTCCTCAGATTTCTTTCTCTGTCTGTAAGGCCTACTGCTTTTCATAGTCAGATTTTGCCTTCCTAACGATAGTTGTCACTTTTCCAAAACACTTTCATGCTGCTTCAGGGTCTAGTTAACACCATCCTTTATTTCTCTCTCTCTCTCTCTCTCTCTCTCTCTCTCTCTCTCAGTATTGAATCCCAAAGATTTTGTTTCTGTTCAACTCTTGCTTCAGAGTCTTATTCATCTATTTAACTCCCATACAAGTTATTGTCCCAATTCTAAAAATTAAGTCAGCTATAGCTTGCTTCCCACATCCTTTGACTACTTCACATGAACTGCTATACAGTTCAACCATATAAAAAATATACTGTTCAACATATATCCTTTTATATTCAAAGTTCTCACATGATCTGTCACCTCCCAAGTTAAAACTTCATGGTCTTTTGTTTAGAGGCAAAATCAGCTACTTCATTTATGTACCAATTCTCAAATACTTTTACTAAATACAATATTATTGCCACGATCCCTTCCATCACATGCTGCTTAAAGATAGTTATTGCTCAGTAACTCTAAAGATTCTCTTTCACCCATCTTGCATGCTTTCATTTCAGTCTATATTCCCATAGTTAAAATTACCCATATTCATAGCACTACTTGTGTCCACAAGGTTTACCTGTCTGTGCAATTCACTCCTCTTCAGATGAGTCTGGCCTGCAGCATCATTCAAATATATTCTGTTCTGTTATCCTCTGTAAACAGAGGATAGGTAATCATTATTATATGTTTTATCTTCTCTTTCTCTGCCATGTACCTCTACCATTTGCATTTGAGCTTCATGAAAAGAAGACTATACTGATTGCTCCACCTATATACACTCAAGAGCAGTTGAATCCGAGATACCTGCCGTAGTGGGTAGCACCCCCCTTTTGCCTTGATGACGGTGGCGATGCAGAGTGGCATGGACTCCACAAAGCACTGGAAGCATTGGGGAGCCAAACTGATCCATGACTGCTGCACAGCCTCCCCACAATGCATGGAGATTGGTCGGAGAAGAGCCCAGGGTGCATATCTCTCTCTCTCGACAGCATCCCAGATGTGTTCAATAGGATTGAAGTCAGGGGACCTCGGGGGGCCAGCCAAGCATCCTCATGTCTGTGGAGTATTCATCCATCCACTCGGCCACAATTCGGGAGCAGTGGGCCAGTGCATTGTCTTGCTGTAGGTACAGGTCTCCTGCAGGGTGCTGTAGGCACAGAAATGGGTGCACATGATCTGACAGAAGATCCCTGTATCATTCGCCAGTGAGGGACGATGGTAGATGTACCAGGGAACCCATTTCATTCCATGTAAACACTCCCCACCACCGGCCTGAACTGTACCCTGCTGGCACGAGGGATCCATCGCTTCATGTGCTTGGCGACGCACTCATACCCTGCCATCAGCATGTACCAACGTGTACCTCAACTCATCAGTCCAGGCGACCTTTTTCCATGTGTCGAGGGTCCAATAGCAGTGTTCCTGTGCATATGCTAATTGTTGTGACGTGCAGTGAGCAGAGGTACACTAATTGGGTGGTGGCTTCTGTACCCCATAGTGAGGAGATGGTTCTGGATGGTGTGGTTGCTCACACATTGTTGTTGTCCAGCATTGAATTGGCAGGTGATCTGTGGCCCATCTATCCGCTGTCACCATCCGAGCTAGCCGATGGCATCCCCTGTCATTGACACGTTGTACACCACGGCAGTTTTCCCTGGCAACTGTGGTTTTACCCGATTCCATGTACTCACGGTACACTCCTGACACAGTGGCCAGTGAAAAGCCCAGTGCCTGCACGACTTCTTCGGAGATGGAGTGCCCCATACGTCTGGCTCCGACTATCTGGCAGTGATCGAATTTGCTGAGATCTCGAGTCTTCCCCATTCTGTGCTCGACTATTACTCAGACAGTCAGTACAAGGTCTGACGACATTCCCGTCATGCGCCACTATTACATTCGCTGGGGCAACCACAACAACATTTCGCCAACACAGCAGGTATCTCTAAATTCAACTGCTCATGAGTAATATATCTGTTAAGCAATTATCTATATTACTAGCTTCTTAGGTCAATCCTTTTTGAATATAATAAATACTTTGGATTAAAACAAGTAAAGTAAATTCTAAACACTGTCTTACATTGATAGATAATTAACCCTGATATTGTTTCATTGTCATCATTATTAACATCAGACCTCCATGGAGTGAAAAGAGTTATCATGGGAGACTATGCTCTCTCTCTCTTTTTCTCTCATACATGTCAAACTATGCCTTAAATCCATTCACAGTTTCTGCAGTCACCAGACTTTCAGGCAATGCATTCCACTCCTCACTTCAGATTTTACACCAGCTTCTGAGGATCACCTCTTGTTCTACCTGTCTGGTAACAACTCTTCACCAACTTATATTCCTTAAGTATATCCCCTTTCCTTCTTTTCACAATGCTCTTCAAATTGCATTCCTTCAATCTGATTTCATAATCCACATTCCAGAGATCTGACACTGCCATACTGAATTTTCTTTGGATCCTCTCTAAGATATCCTCATCCTCTTGAAAACCAGGTGACCAGATCTGCAAACAAGTAACTGATACATGGCCTGAAAAGTCTTATGTTGTTAAGGTTCTCTTCATCATTACCATAATCCATTGTATCACAATTTTATCGCTGTGACTGCCTAAACTTAGTCTTTGTCCACAACCACTCGAATCTATCATCTCTTCTGCCTACTTCAAAATTCCTCATGATGTTGCATCATGAGAATAAAATACCCTGATAAATTGCTCATTGAATACCTCAACTATAAGCTCTGTAGCAGTTACTAATATACTGGTTACATCTACTAACATCATCCTTCCACAAGCAATCTTTCTCTTACTTGCTACACGTTGAAAGAACTTTGTATGATTTTTCTTGGCTCGAATGACCAATTTTTGCTTTTATTGCACTTCTGCTGTCCTTACCAACTGAGGCATCCTTCTGGCCTGCTTTTTGTACTCCATGAAACTGATGATTAATCCTCACCTTGTGCTGCCTCCAAGAGAGGCAGCACAAGGTGAGGATTAATTTGTCTTCTTTTTCCAGGTTACATTGCTTAATCTCTTCATTTCACACCTGCATTATTTAGACTATTCACCTTGGGATTCCCTCAAACTTTACTTAACACGTTCGCTGCCAACTACGAGTATACTCGTAGTTCATATATGAGCTTCACAAGCCAACTACGATTATACTCTTATGTTGATTTACCGACCTCCTATGCCAAACACGAGTTAACCCTTAGTGTAATTACCTTAATTTGGACCCTTGGATTCTGAATAAAGTGTAGAGCACGTCTGGGAGCTTGGTAGAAGGGAAATAATTTCAACTAAAATATAGTATATTTTATATGTGCCTCAGAAGCCAACTACGAATATGCTCGTATGTCGATTACCAACCTCCTATGCCAAGCGTGAGCTAATCCGTAGTATAACATATAATTTGTAAATCAATTTAAAACTAATAAAAATCAATAAAAATAATAAAATGAAATCAATAAAATAAAAACCAATTTATTCAAATTACAAATGATACACTTTAAAACAATTTTCCACGCACAATGGTGGTTTTTCCTGGCAAACAGGACAATAATAACGTGTTTCGCGTCGTTGTTTGTTTCGTGTACATACTCGGCATGGCTTTGTCGGCAAATATTTTTTTCTGTAGGTGGTAAAATTTCCAAATAATGAAAATCCCGAATCCTGCTGATAATCTGCGATGCTGTAAGCTCATCCATTCCAACAAAAACTGAGATAAATTGATCTCTAAATTTTAACGCAGTCATTGCGTTTCCAGTAATTATATTATAAAATTTATGCGCATTTTGAATGAATATATGAAAAATGCATATTGCCAATTTCTTTGGCCATCTAATTGTCTTTTGTAAGGGGGAATAGTAAGAAAGCATTTGATCAATGCCTGAAATACCCAATTTATAGTCCATAACGATATTTAGTTTTAATTGAATTTTACCATTCCGATTTTTTGCTTGAACCATTTAAAATTTGTGCATATTTGAAATGGAAAGAACTTCCCTCTTATCCTTCCATTTGCGATGATAAATTCATCATCACTCATATTACGTAAACTTCTAATTCTTTATCAGTAAGTTTTCTTTTACTGGTCATGGCAAAACTGAAAGTTTTTAGAGACTAGACGCAATAAACACATTCGTCAGCGCATGTAATATATGGGTGGGGGTGATACGAGATTACTTGTAGTTGGTGTATAAAACAAAATTCTGCCTGATAAGCCGGCTACGAGATTACTTGTAGTGACCTTGAAGACATGAAAGCACTTGGCGTGCGGGAACAAACTATGCCTGAGGAGCATGGCAGCGAACGTGTTAAATAGCTCTTGATTAGTCTCAGCTGCTAAGTTTTTCGTAATCAATGCTTTGGTAGATCCACACATATATTTCCTTTCTTCACACAAGTTGTCATATGACTAGCTAGGACCCAGTTGATCACCCACTATCACTCAATATCTAGAGGAAGATCAGACACACTACATTCACCATCACATCCTCTGATGATAGATATGATCGGATCTACAGTAGCGAACAAATTAATCCAAAAAAGCTGAATTTTCATCAATTTTTTTTGGTTTTTGTTTCAGTTCACAATAATTTTTTTTTTTTTTTTTGGTTTTAGTTCAGTATTTTGGTTGAGTGCTGCATGTTTTAACTGTCTCTATGATGCTTATTAATAGTGCTGTATGTTTTTTAATAGTGTAAACAAGTTGATATTCGTAGTGTTTTATTCATTTTGTGTAGCTATAAAATGGATACATCTCCAAGAAAGTGTTCAAAAATATGTACTCTTTCTCAGCACACATCCATGACTCAGACAAATTGCAAATGAGTGTGGTGTTGGCTTGGAAACTGTTAATGCAATTTTAAAGAGGTTTACGTAATTAGTCCACACCTGGATTATTGTACTCATATTTGGTCCCCAGGATTTGAAGGGGATAAATTAATCGTGGAAAGATTGTAGAGGCAGATAAAGATGATATGAGGACTGTACAATGTTAGTTACGAGGGTAGGCTGAGGGAATGTGGACTGCAAAGTTTGGTGGATAGGAGGAGGAGAGGTGATGTGATTGAGACTTTTAAACTGTTGAGAGATAGTTATAGGGTTGATACTGGGGAGTTCTTTTGTTTGGGGGAATGAGGAGAAGAAGCGAGGACAAGGGGCCATCCCTGGAAGTTGTGCAAGAGGGTAAGGAGTGGTTTCTTTGCAAGAAGGGTGTTTGGACCATGGAATGCATTGCCTGAGAGTGATGAGAGCACAAATAGTCAATGGGTGCAAGGAGTGGTATGATACTGTGTTTACTAGAGTTGGCCTCCCATGATGAGTCTTGTGACTCCACAGAGGTCCTGAATCATAATAATGATAATATATTTAGATTTTGCAAAGGCCTTGATAGATTGATACATGATAAGACTTGTAATTAAACTAAAACTGATGGTGTCAGATAGTGCACAGGATTGGAGATTGGCTATCTGATATCAGCAAGTTGTCTGTGGTGGCGGGGCAATATCCTAGAAAAGGAAAGCCATTGGTATTTTGCACTAAGGATCTGTTTTGGGTAGGGTGGCCAACCAGCTTTGGAACAAAGGATATGGATTCTGAGACTGTCTCAGGATTGATGTCCCAGATTTCATGAACAAGACATTAGCTTTTTTTAACAAAAGGAAAAGAAAAAAAAAAATTAAAGAAAATGAATTTTTAAACTAGGACCTGAAATAAAGCTGTTAGTAGAGCATTAATTTCTGGTTTGAACCATTATTGTAGCTCTGATTTTTGTTGTTATATTTCAGCAATGGACAGATGGTCCTTATGAAAATATGAGTGACTAATTTATTCATTTTAGATTCCACAGTTTTGAAGACCAATTGAATAAGTCAGGATTGCATGCTTTTAATTCTCCTTAAATCATTTAAATAATCATTCTTCATTAGAAGGTAACAGGACTGTAATTATAAGTAATGCTAAAACAGGTGACTAGTGGTGTGCTGCAAGGTTCAGACCTGGGACCACTGCTATTTAATTTGTACTTAAATGATACAGGAAATAACCTAAAAAGAAATATTCAGTTGTTTACTGATGATGCAAAATTAGGTAGATTAATAGTTAATCAAATGATGTGGAGAGCTTGCAGGATGATTTAAATAGGCTGCCGTATATGCAAAAGTTAATGGGTGTCAGTTTAATGTCGAGAAATGTAAAGTTATGCATTTTGGGATAAATAGATTCAAGTCATGTATCACACTGATGGTACTACTGTACTCCAGGAAACAGATGAGGCTGGAGATTTAGGGGTAGTGGCAGACAGAGAGTTAAAGTTTAGAGGAGATATTGCTAAGGTAGATCATAAGATTACTTGGCTATTGAAGAACATAAGTTGGATTAAGGAAGTTATTCCTCTTTATAAGGCCTCAATACGCCCACATTTGGATGACCATGCTCAAGTATGCCCCCCCCCCCTGGGTTTCTTGGGGACGAGGAAGCAGTGGAGAGCATTCAGAGGTGAGTGACCTGTGGAATGTTCCCAATGAGAATAGACTGAAGGTGTGTATGTGTGGATTGCATTAGTTGGTTGATAGAAGAAAAATAGGGAATATGACAGAAACATTTAAGTTGCTTAAAAGGTTTTATAGGACAGATGCAGGGGAAATGTTTCAACACTTGGCTAGAGGGACACTTTTATTCAAATTCTGTCCCTGGAATTTGAATAAAAGTGTGGTTAGCAGGGGTGTGAGGACTACATTTTTTGCTTGGAGAGTTGTGACCGAGTGGAATGGGTTGCCAGAGTGAGAGTGAGTGCTTTGTCTGTTAACGGGGAGATGTATGATAGATTGTGTGGATAGATTGGGTCTGCTGCAGTGAGTCTTTGGACTCCATGAAGGTGCCCATATAATAATAATAATGATCGTAGTACAGTTTATCGATAAAGATAAAAATTCTGTATAAATATATACAGGTAGTCGACGCCTTTACGAATTAACTGGTTCCTGGCGACTGTTAATAAATAGGGGAATTCATAAAGGAGGAGTTTATTATTTGTGACACCTCTAAGGAGTCCGAAGACTTATCACGGGAGGACACCTATTGTACAACTCTCCATCTCCACCACTACACCGAACCTCTACTACCAATTATCAGCATCAGCACCATCTACTGGCCACCACCACAGCTAGTATTTTTTTGTCCGTAAATTGCGTGTGTTCTTAAGGGCCGATTTGTCTGTATGCAGGATGAAAAACCTGAGTTTCTGGGAGGAAAAACCCTGCTACCTCAGTATGAGATTGGCTAACTCACCTTCGATTGAAAAACATCCATATAAAGATTCCTCCCGTCATGATGAGAATCGAACTTAGGCCTTTTCCAATCGAAAGGTGCAACGTGCTGTCATTTTTCCAATTGCACGGAGGCAATTTATTTGCCTTAGAAATGATGCTATAAGCGAGAGTTCGTTCGTAAGAAGGAATATATAAAATGAATATTAAATGATAAGAAAAGACTTTACTGGCCAAAGATTTACATGTTAAAAAATAACAAGAAAAATTTTAAATTAAAAAAGATTCTTTGAAAAAATATTAGCTCATTTCTATTTCACCAGACGAATCAGCAGCCGTTGAGGTAGTAGGAGATACATTAGGAAGTATATTGTATATTAAGAATGGAAGAATGTATATTAGGAAGCTTCGGTGCATCTTTTTTTTTCAAAGAAGGCCTCAAGTGTCATCTGCTTCGTTGACTTTCGTTTAAAATAGCTTAATAGCAAGCAAAAGCATCATTCATTTCGCAAGAAAATTTATTAAATCATTCCAAGTCTGAATCTTATGATTCAAAGATTGCTTGAGCTTTTTTGAGAAGTTTAAATGCTTCTTCTAGGCCTTTTAAAGTGAAAAATCGAGTTGGAGCTTCATATTAGTTATCTTCTTTGTCCCTCTTTTCAAGGAGATCACTGGGTGAGAGTTCCATAGTGTGAGATTGAAATAGCTCATTAACATCACCTTCCGAAATTTCCATTTGCAACTGGTTAACCAACTAACCAGTTGGCAATTGCCAGCAGCATTTCCTCCTAATAGTAGAGTAATGCAATCTTTTGATGCTTTAATACCTGGCATTGAGGATTCTTCTTTTGTGTTGTAAGTTCTTGCAAGCATCCATTTCCAAAAAAGGTGCTTCTCATCGATGTTAAAAATCTATGATGGCGAGTAATTTCCTTCTTTAAATATGTCTTCTAATTTTTCTGGATAAGATTTTACAACTTCACCTTATTATGCCAACCAGTTTTGTTTTTATAGCGGTTAAACCACCCACTACTTGCAGCAAAAGTCTCTTTGCAGTCATCCCCTTTTTGGTCTTTCAGCATTTTAAAAATGGCTAATGCTTTAGTACAAATCTTTGCATAGGTAATAGGCATGTTTAATCATTGAGTTTGGTCGCTTATCCAAGCAGTTAACATTTTTTCCATGAGATATTACACTGCCTCTTTATTATGCAACCATGTAGACTGCATAGATTGCACATTTTTTACTTCTTTCAAATATTTTTCTTTATCCTTTACAATGGTTTAAACTGTAGAAGCGGTGAGAGAAATTTCTCAAAAAGAACTTTAACTGCTATAAAAAGAGAACTGGTTGGCATAATAAGGTGAAGTTGCAAGCACCAATAGTGAGGCTGCAAAATCTTATCCAGAAAAATTAGAAATATTTAAAGAAGGAAATTACTCACCATCACAGATTTTTAACATCGATGAGACGTACCTTTTTTGGAAACGGATGTCTGCAAGAACTTGCATCGCAAAAGAAGAATCTTCCTCAATGCCATGTTTTAAAGCATCAAAAGATCGCATCACTCTACTATTAGGAAGAAATGCTGCTGGCAATTGCCAGCTTGATGGCTGGTAATAATTTTGTATTTTTTCTCTAACGTAATTGCTTTTCTGTGCTTCTTTTGCTCATTTTTTGTTTTTACACTGTTGCTTCTTTTTGACATTGTTGGAAAAGTGAAAGTTAAAAAGAAAACAAAATAAAAAATCAGGTGTAACTGAAGGAAACTACGAATAACACACTTGCATCGCCAAGGCTCATTCTGACTGATCATTACATACTGCATAATTCCCCATACATACCCTAATCACCTTCCCACGCACAATTTAAAATAAAAATTCTGATCCAAAAAATTCGTAAAGTGAGAACAGTGGATCAGACTTCTTGTTTTCTTCTATTATTATTAATATTGTTATTATTGGATGATACAGCACTGAAATGAAATTGAGATGAATAGGTATATGGCCTGTGCCTCCCCCCCTCCATACACACACACACACAGGGTGTCCCAAAAAATGTATACACACTTCAACAGCTGATAACTCATTTGATTTTCATTATACAGTATATATACATATCATGAGCATAAGAAAATAATATCTCACTTCGTGAATTTCTAAAGTTGGCCATCCTAATTTTGGGCTGGTTAACATGTTAGTGATATTGGGAAATGTATGAATAGTGATATGCATTTGATAGAAAGTGGGAAAATTCAGTCACCTCGACCTTGCTATAACAAGAAAGTAGACTGCTAAAACATGATCTTACTTTAGTAAACCCATCTAGACAGGAATAGAGATGGATGTATTGATTCACAACACATAATGATAGAGAATAATTGATATTTATAAACTGTTCTTGTGCTATGAAGATTTTGGATATAATACTAGTGAAATATCTGCTAATAAGTGAAAAATATCAATTATTTTCTTGTCATTCTATGTTGTGAATCAATATCGTTAAAATAAACTAACATGAATTGCAAACACATAAGCCTATCTATTCACTCATCCAACCATGTTTCACTTATTCCAGCAATTCTGGGGTAAATGAACTCAATCAATGTAACAATTTCATCCCACTTATTTCGAATATTTATTCATAAACAAACATAACCTATTTCTAGGTCTATAACAAGTCACATTGATACTACTTCTAATACCTTCCCTCAGGCCATTCCTCTCTATCATCAGCACCCACGTCACAACCTTTGCCAGCCTATATACTTCCTACATCCTAATCCTCACAATCCTTTGTTTGTGCTCACATATTCACTTCAGCATCCAGCACCCACACTTCTCATATGGTACCTCTTCTCTCTTTCCATCTTGATTTCACCAGTTTCCTAATTTTTTGTCTTTTTTTCCTGCTCTCACAATACTAATCTTTCCATTCGCAAGCTCTCTTTCAATCTCTCCTATCCCATTTTCCACATCATCTCTTACCATCCTCAGATATGTTCACAGCAGTCATCTCTCTCTTCCATCAACATCCTCTTCAGTTGACTGAAGAGGATGTTGATGTTCAATTCACTCGCACCAAAACTATTTAAATACAGTCTATCTCTCTTTTGTACAGTGCTATCCATCCCTCAAAATCATTCCACATGTTCATAAACCAAACTCTTTCTTCTCACAAGACTCTATTAGCATACTATTTGTAAGGATTTTTGTCACGAAGACTTGCGAATTCTCTTTAAACTGTGTACTGGTGGCGAGGAGGCACGGCAGTCGTAACAACGGAAGCAGACGACACTTAGGACTTCTTTTAGCAAAGTTTCCGCCGAGTGGTATCCATTTTTTTTTTAAAATGTGCCCGAAGTGAGAGAACAAGTACAACATTAGTATTTAAAAGCAAATATAATTTTCTAGTTAGATCATATACTACAGTATAATAAGTCATCGGCATTGCAAAAAAGAGCTATGAGTTAATTTCAGCGAGCATTCATTCTGCGTAATGATCAAGACTTTCACCAGCTTTACCATTCATCACGAGTCCGAGTTTTACTCTATTCATAATCTCTGCTTACTGTCTCAACTTATCACTGTCATACCTAGGGAATACCCCAACTACCCTTCATACCACACTGTTATCTTAATCTGCTCAACAACTTCTTGATCAAATCATTCTTTCTTACTTCCACTACTAATTCTTGTGCTTGCTTAGTCCTCATATCTAATGCTTTAATTGTTCATTCCAGGAAAACACACCTTGTGTACCTTCAGTAATCAAATCTCCATATAGCACCACTCTTTAATCAGTGATTATACACAGCCACCTTTCATTCACTCTTTTCTCACTCTTGCATTCATATCTACAATTTTAATTTCACTGTGCACACACTTCATTTCTTGCCTTCACCAACTCAGTTTTCATATCTTAAGTCACTTTCTCACTTGCCATTCATACTCATTATGTTGTAGTCAGTCACAATCTCTCATCAGTGTTGCACACTAGTTGCACTCGCTTTCTTGAAATCAAAATTTGCCCTTATTTCTAAAATGTTTCACTATGATGTTATATTACATTAATTGTGTAATATTACAGGAAACTTGAAGTTTCCTTTCTAAAATATCATCATAGGTAACAGTATAATTCCACCAATGTAATATCTTTATACATTGCATTCTGATGAATAAAACTCGCACATCGTCATAATGCTAATTATGGATATAGACCATACTGGTCTGTTCCGGTATCATTATCCATCAAATATCCTTTTTTGAGGTCTACTTGGCTAGGGGCTCACACTTGCACAGTCACATATCATGGCAAACCCGAGATACCAGAGCTAGACCTGATCTTACTTCCTATAATATGTACTTGGTATATCATATCTGTAGATTGGTCTTCTACTCTTCTTTCCTCTACTCTCCCTCTTCTTACTCCTTCCCCCCCCAGTGCTATTGGAGCAATTCGAGGCAAGGGGTGATTCTTTCCTCTCAAACTGTAGTTTCCTCTATCTACTAAAAAAAAGGGCAAACCTAATTGCCTTAAGGTGGCAGCTCCACCACTAGGATACCTGTCATCATGCTAGTAACTTAACATAGGGAAACATGTTACTTTCAAGTCTCAACAAAAAGACAGAAAACATGGGAACAAACTGGAAAAGGTTAAAAATCACACACAAGTCAAAAACTGCTGAGTTTTAGTCATATCAGTGAAAATCGTGCCATATGGATGCACTTTAATCAGAGGTCAAGTTTGTATTTACAATAATCACCATGGAAAAGTAGAATTGCTGTTTTTCCGGAAGCTTATGCAGCTGAAATGATCATTAACAGTACTCTCTGGAACAGTATCTAAATGAGTCCATATGTTATATCATACTGTGTGTGAGATTAAAAAAAAAGAAAAGGATAATGAATAAATGAGGGGAAGATATCTATGTAGAGAAGTTTAATAGGAGAGATAAGAGAAAATGGGTGTGCAAAAAGTGCAACATGTTTATGGATTATGAGATGTCATTGAATGCAAAGTGGTAGCAGACAAAAGATTATGGACATTTATGGAAGTAAGCATGGTTGTTGGTACAGTTCAGTGCATGAAAGACAATAACAGCAAGTTAGTGCGCTTAACTTGCAGTCAGTTAGAGCATTAAGAAAGTGGACATACAAGGTAGCAAACATGCAAGTGGTGTAAATGGTAGTGAGAACGCAATTGAAAAGTTGGTAATGGTGAGGTAAGAGATTAAGCATATGAGAAATGAATCGAGAACTGAACTACAAATTTGCATGGAAATGTGTGGAAGAATGGGATGAAAGATTGCCTTTTAAAAGAAACAGATATTGAATGATTTGAGAGTAGCCTTGCATGAGGATTCAATGATAAGAGGTGTGGTGAGTGAAAATGTGCACAACATTTGTTTCTCAGGAGGTAGAATTGAGCAGGGTGATTGAAGCATCGGATAAGAGAAGCGAGCAAAAGACTTGGTGGTAGATGTTATCACAAATGATTTGGTTGGTAACAAGGTGACTGCAAGGATGGATATCAAGAGGCTGTTGAGGAGAGTGAAAGATAACAGTGTGGTAGGTAAGGTTGTCAAGCTTGTTGCCCAGGTATGATGATGAGTTGAGAAGATGAGTGAAGATTATGAATGGTATATACTAGCAGAGCTGTGTAAGGAGAAAAGAGTTGATGTCGCAAATGTGTAGGATGAATTTGAGGGATGGATGGAGCTGCATAAAAGAGATGGGATACGTTTAAATGGCTTTGGTGTGAGTCAGATGGAGCTGTTGCTGCAAGAGAAAATAATGACTGAAGTGAATGGAAGACCTGTGGAAGAGCAGGAGTATAGAGTAGAAAAGTTTGTAAATGGAGAGGTGAGTGGCATGAGTGAAGAAATGAGAGAGAAAAAACATAAGATGGATAGGGAAAGGCAAAGGTTAGGATGGACAGGGGAAACACTGCACGAGAGGTGTGGATGATGGTTTCAGGAGTGGATGTGTGACTATGCGAGATAGGAGCCAAGGATTTGGGGGTAATACTTAGGTCTGGAGAGAGAGAGAAAGGTGTAATATCAGTGATGATAAAAAGGAATTGACAGGTGGGTGGGTGGGTGTGTGGGGGAGAGTATGGAGGAGTCAGAATGATGTCAGTTGGACTTGTTACAGAAACAGAAATGAGCAGTGTGTGGCGGGCATTTATAAATGATAGAAGTATTCAAAACAAGGAGAATGAAACTGTAGAGCTACTAGTGTTCATTCGTCCAAAAATTGCTGGAATAAATGAGGCGTTGTTGGATGAGAATTACATTCTGAAAGGAATAGAGATGGAGGGATATGTAGTTTTTTTATGCAGACAGACAGTGCAGGAAGGTAGGGGAGCATTGTTGATGATAACAGAGGAGTTGTGCCTATTTAGGCTGGAGCAAGTAGGGACAGTGGTTTTGAAGCAGTATGGTATGAAGTGAAGGAAGACACAATGTAATGTTTAGTAAGGTGTTGCAACAGACCTGGTAATGTGAAGGCAGTGAGAAGGAAATGTATAGGCAGACTGTTCTAGCTAATAAGAAAGAGGTGATCATTATGGGTGATTCAGTCATGGTAATATAGACTGGAATGAAGAGATAGTCTTGAACCAAGGAGAATGAATTTCTTGAGATTTTGAGGGACAACTAGGCAGTATGTAACAGAGAGTACATGTCATTTGAGGGTCTTGGATTTGATTACCTCATCAGAGGATATTATTGTAAATGTGGTCACAAATCTGCCTCCAGTTGGTGAAAGGAACTATGAAGTGATAACATGGGTGGTGGCCAGCCATATCAGTACTCTTGTAAGAAAAGGCTATATGTGGAACTATAAGGCAGGTGATTATGACAAACTAAGGAGGTGGCTTGCAGAGGCAATGACTCAGTGTATTCCAAAGGTTAGAAGATTAAATAAAGTAGGTATAAAATGGATGAATGAAGCATGCAATCTAGAAGAAAAAGGCATTGTGGAGGTGGCACAAGATGAGTGAAGATAATCAGTTACATGACAAGAACAAGCAAGGAATGGTCAATTTTTTTGCTATCCTTACTCCGTTAGTAAGGTTAGCAAAAGTGCGGTATGAGCAGCAGTTAACAAACAATGCTAAAAGAAATCTTAGAGCGTTTTTTCGATACGTGGCCAGCAGAAGGAAGAATGATGGTCAGTGATAATGGCAGAATGATATCTGAGGATGATATAGTGAGGTGTTTAATGAGCAGTTCATTAAAGTATTCCATCCTTGTGATTGTAACATAATGCAGAACTTGAAAGCAGTGGGAATGGGGGAGGAACATATACCTCCTGCTCATCTAATAAGGGTGAGCAGCAGGTATATGAACAAATGAGTAAAATTGATATCAATAAGACCATAGGACTTGATGGTATATCACCATATGATACACCATCTTGAGGGAATGTTCCAGGAAGTTAATAAGAGCTTTAACTTATCTTTTCAATATGTCTTATATTGGTCCAAGTTCCAAAGGAGTGAAAAGAGGGTATTGTTTTGTTTCATAAAGGGAGTGATAAGACTTAGGTTTCGAAATAAAGGCCAATCCACCTGTCTGGAGTTGTAGTCAAGGTGTTAAAAAAGGCTAGTGATTAGCAGAATTCAGTACTGGGCTGATAGCAGCAGAATTCTCTTTGGACAGCATGGATTTGCTAACAAGGTGACAAATGCAGTGGATAAGGGATGCATACACAGTAGTATACTTAGATTTTGCAAAGGCCTTCAAGTACACTGTCACATGACAAGCTGATAATTAAACTGAAATATATCGCATTGGATGGTAGATTGGCTGTCTGATAAGTATCAGCAGGTTGTGTATGGGAAAGCAATATCTCAGAAGAGGAAAGTCACTAGTGGTGTTCCCTAGGGGTTGTTTTAGGGCCACTGCTGTTTAATTTGTATGTGAATGACATTGGAAAGGTCTTGACTGGTGATGTACAGTTGTTTACAGATGATGCAAAGTTAGCGAGAGCTATGGGAAATAGAACAGATGTTGTAGCCTTAGAAGTGGACTTCAACAGACTTTGTGAATAGCCGAGTGTGTTGGGATGTCAGTTCATTGTAGCAGAATGTAAGGTTTATACTATAGGAAACAAAGTGGGATGCAGAGTATAAAATTGGTGAGGATGTTTTAGGAGGTGGAAGAGATGAAAGATCTTTGAACAGGCATACAGATGGCACAGCAGGTCAAATTCTTAGTGTTCCAGTGGTTTTAAACCACTCAGAGGGTGAGATAGGATGTGTGTGTGTGTGTGCTGAGACAATAGCACCCAGAAATCAGTGGCTGTGATTAGTTATTCTGCCAACCAATCCAACTGAACTGTCATTTGTCATGAGTTTTATCTGTTTTGCATGCAGGAAGTGTGAACTGATGCGTTTAGCACACCGATATAGACAAGTTTTTAATATATAATTTTCTATAAATAATTTATAACTTTATTTATAATTTATATAATTTATATCCCATTTTCTGCCAGAGCTTTGTGGATTGTATGATTGTAGTCAAAGGAGGTAAGCCTCATCTTCCTATTTCAAATATACCAATGAAATACAGCATCCTCCTTTATTATTGTTTTCTAATATATCTTAAAACAAACAAATTGCCCCCCCCCCCCACTCTATCCAGATTTGGTTACAAATAATTGATAAATTAAAGTATTCAAAGTTATCCTGCAGTTAATTTCATTGGACCGATTAAGATGAGCATTAATACATTATGCACTTTCAAAACTTTCATACATCGATAAAAATGCAATCACACGGACAAATTGATGTGAATTTTGTAGTACAGTAAACTCTCGATTTAACGGACTATTAGTGGCTAAAGGTTGTCTATAAAATTGAAAGTCCATTAAATTGCGAATCTTAGGAATAGCATTGAAAATAAAGCACTTTCAGTGGTACAGTATTAATATATTTTAATGAGAACATTTTTATGCAAATACAATTTTACTGATTGAACTTGGAAAAAAATCAAGTTTCAGTTGCTTTCCACTTTTATACTTATTGCTTATTACGAACGCTTTCGGCAATTTCAATCATTAATTATTAAGAAACAGTATAAAAGTGGAAAGCAACTGAAACTTGAACGAGATGATGTCGTCCATGTGTTCTCTAACCACTGATATGCCTCATTGTTAACCTCCTGATCGCCCCATATAACATCTTCAGCAGTCTCCTCCTGGCTGAGAATTTGGTAGCCTGGGTCGCCCTCATCAATGTATAGCCATTGTTCAATGTCATTCTCACCAGCTCGCATCAAAGTTTCACAGAAATCAGAGGTTTCAAAACCTCTGAAATTGTATTCTGGTTCACTCCCATTCAGTAACTTGGTCCAGCCATTAGCCAATGTTGTAGTCTTTATCTCCTTCCAAGCAGCAGGAAAATTAAAGATGGTGGACTTGATGTTGTATGCGTGCAAATTGCAAAGTGTCCTGGCTCCTCTTGTATCTTCTTTGGGATCGTTTTCATTCTCCAAGAGAACCATAACCTCTTCAAGAAACTTCTTCTTATACAACCCCTTGCAGGCAACAACGCATGCACACACACGAACTATTATGAGTATGCACAAAATATCACGAATATATCCAAAGACACAATTTATAAACACTGCCGATCGCTTCTGATTAACCATCGTATTATTTATTTTTTTATTAATTATTTCATTATCTGTATTTATTTGTCAAATTATGTCTATTAAATCCAAAGTCTGTTGAATCAGGGTCTGTTAAATCGAGAGTTTACTGTACTCAGGTTGCATAAGCCAACATGTCAGCACACCCAACCAAAATGGGAACACAATGCCACTGATATATATATATATATATAATATATATATATAATAAACACACTGGTATTTTTTGTTTCATTTTACATTTCTCTAGATTTTTACACTTTTGTATTTCTTGAATACTATTCAAATAAAATACACATCACCTTAGTAAATATGGTGATAAGGCTTATAATTTGGCTACTCATAACTATTTTTTAAGGAAATTACAATGCAGACATCCAATATTACAGCAAAGTCAAATTGCTATCATCAGGGAACACAATATAATATAATATATGATATGTGCATGCAGGCACTACACCAAGTAATGAGGCTAAAGCATGTCAACTGAGAGTAAGCGCAAAGTCCTAAATAGTTCCCTCTAGTGGGCTAAAATGGGTGATTTTGGCAGTTGCACTGAAGTACAGAGGACGTCAAATTGCCATCATCAGGGAACACAATATAATATAATATGTGCATGCAGGCACTACACCAAGTAATGAGGTTGAAGCATGTCAACTGAGAGTAAGCACAAAGTCCTAAATAGTTCCCTCCAGGGGGCTAAAATGGGTCTTTGGCAGTTGCACTGAAGCACAGAGGATGAGAGCTTCCCAAATTTGGGGTAATTTTGTGTGCCCAAAAAGTTGCTAAGATTTGGGTAGTTTCTTAAGGCAGAAGCAGATTCAAGATATGCTTTGTCAGAAAGGTTCTGAGTGTCTGTAGTGGTGGAAATAGATATAATTCCAATGTTGGCTGTCTGGTCACATTGGGATAGTTTACAACTACAAGGGACTTGGTAAACACCTGGCAGGTCTAGGGACTGTGGCTAGTCTTTGGTGGAGCAGATAAGGGATGCTGATTGTTTTGTGATCTGTAAATAGTTGGAAGGTCACATGTTTTTAGCATTTTAGTTAGTTTTTCATACCTTGAATATAAGGAATGGTAATAGCTTTGGTGTATCTCTGTTCTGGAGAGGGGATGCGGGATTTGAATACACATACACACTGGCCACTGAATGAGAAACTTTTTAATACAGTGGTTTCCATCGGCATTGCCGACTGCCAATACCGATCTTATTCATTTCCCTGCATATAGTTCAGTGAGATATAGGTCAGGAACAGCCGTCAGTTGCTGCATGCAGGAAGTTCTATTTGTCCATACACAGATGATGGCGATCTTGTTTCTGATAGACTGTCTTAGGACCATGCCTCTAGACAAGCAATGTGGGTTATTTTTCCACTAATAGTGTTGATATGATCAACACTATTAAACAACACCCAGGACATCTCACCTTTTGAGAAACCAGTTAGCTCTGCTGTTTTGAAAATTGTGGTTCCAGCAAGACGGGGGGGGGGGCATCCACAATAAGCCCTTTATTGAATCCAAACAATCCTTTGTTTTTCCCATTATGATCAATGCTATTGACGACTACTGACCAGCAACATTCTTAAATAGTTGCCTAGAACACGTGGTGATACACGTGATGAAGTATTTTTAAATATACACTGTTAATTTCAGTGGCCGGTATGTGCATTTTTTGAATATGGAGGAAATTGTAATCATTGGCTAAGAAAATTTTGTGAATGTGGTCAAGGTCATCGGAAAGGGCACTGTTAACTGAACCAATTAGTTTAACCCTGTTATATAGAGTTTTAATAATCTCATTCTGTTGGGAAGGGTGGTGGTGTGACTGTGAATGTATATACCTGTGGTGTGTAATAAAAGTGTCTGGGAAGGAGAGACTGTTGTCATTTTCTTGTTCTAATGTGAACATGATCCTAGGATGTTGATTGTTTAGATGTGTTAAAAATATCTTGAGAGTAATCCATGCCACGTGGCCTGGATTAATCTCAAGATTACTCTCAGGAGAACACATCAACAAAAAGTAGCCAAATAGATCGTCTATGCGGGGCAGAATTTAAACATTTCTCTTCAAAAGTTTCTATGAAGAAATTAGGAGGAGGAGGGGGGGGGAGCAGAGTCCATGGTTGTCCCTTCTGCTTGTGGAATTTTCCTTGCCAAATGAAATGGTCGAAGTTTATAGTGAACTTAAACAAGGATGTAACATTGGGAGGAAATTCAGCTTGAATAAGGTCTGGAGTGTCTTTAAGTGAAACACCAGTGAACAGAGAAGAGACATTAAAAAACTGAACCATAATGGTAGTGTGAGGTTATCTGTACTGGCTTAAAGTGGGCTGAGTTTTTATGTGTAAAGGGGTGTTACCAGTATATCCTACTATGAATAAACAGGCAGGACAGCCAAGAACTGCTGAACATAAGGACTATATCAGTTTCCCTATAGCCACTCAGGACTTTTCCTTGAATCTGCTTTAAGAAATTACCCAAACCTCAACAATTTGGTTGCATAAACTGCTCTATGTTTGTGAAGTTTTGTCATCCTCTGTACTTCAGCCCAACAACCAAGGATGCCCATTTTAGCTCGCTTGGGGGGAGGGGCTATTTAGCGACTTTAGGTTACTTTCAGTTGACATGCTTCAGCCTCATTACTTAGTGTAGTACCTGTATGCACATGATTATTATTATCATTATTATCCCAAGACTCATCACAAGTGATCTCTTGTCATACACACAGCTAATCATACCATGCCTTAAATACATTCAAATTCTCTGCAGCCCTGTACTCTCAGGTAATGCATTCTAACCATTTACAATTCTCCATGCAAAAAACCTGCTTCTCAATCCCTTGCTTGCATCCTCCTTATACAACTTTCAATAATGATCTCTTGTTTCCCAATCCCTATCTCCTACCATTTTATGAAAAATCTTTTCAACATTAATTCTATAATAGCCAATTACTAACTTGTACATCGTTATCTTATCATATCATTCCTCTTCCTCCTATCCTCTAGACTCCAGAAACTGCACATTCCCGATCTCTCTTCATACTCAATATTTCTGAAACCAGAAGCTACCTTAGTCAATTGCCTCTGGCCCAGTTTCAATATCCCTTTATCCTTCTGAAAACTAGGTGATCAAATCTGTATACAGTAGTCCATATGTGGCCTAATCAAGGTCTTATACAATGGATCCAGTATCTCCTTACTTCTACAATTCAGTGTCCTCCACAACACTGCCAGAAATCATTGTGTGTTCTCTAAATTTTAGATCCTTATCCACCATAAACCTAAGATCTCTTATTTCCTCCATCTCCAACAATATATCCCCACTGATTGTTATACTCTACATCCCATCTTTGTTTTACATATTTTAAAACCTTATGTTATGCAACATTGAACTGGCATTCCCATTCACTCAGTCTATTCAAGCTCTTCTTGTAAAGCCACAACATCTGCTCTATTCCTTATCATTCTTCCCAACTTTGCATCATCTGTAAACAACTGAATATTCCCATTCAAATCACCCCCGATATCATTAACATACAGGTTACACAACAATGGCCCTAAAACAGACCCCTGGGACACACCACTAGTGACTTTCCTCTTTCTAGATATTACTCTCCCATACACAACTTGCTGATATCTATTAGATGGTCAAACTCCAATCCAAAGGACTAATCTAATATTTAAACCTCATCCGCTCTACTTTGACTATCAACTTATCAAGTGGTAATCTAACGAAAGCCTCTGCAAAATCAAAATACATTATGTGTATCCATCTCCCTCATCCAATACTGCTGTCACCTTACTGTAATAAGTAAGTAGATTACCAAAAACATGACCTCCCTTTAGCAAATCTATGCTGTCCATCAAAGAAAATACCACTGCTGTCAACTCAGTTCTGGTTCCTACTAACCTCTCCAACACTTGACACACACACAGATTAGCCTATAATTTGATGCTTGAGTTCTGTCACCTCACTTATGAAGTGGTACAGTCTTGCCTTCCTTCCACCCCTTTGGAACTTGACCCAGTGTAAGACATATTAAACAAATATGTCAAGGCATATGTCAACTCTCTGGCATATTCCTTCAAAATATGTGGTGATATATCATCAGCTCCCACAGCTTTATTAACATCTACTTTACTCAATTCCACATATACCTGTTACGCACTCACAGTCAGTCTGAACTATCTTTCTCTCCAATGAAAGCATAATCATTCTTTCTTTTTTCTTCATTAGCTAACTGCTACTTATATTGAACTTTTGCTATCCTTATCAGCCAGTCACTCTTCTTGCCTGTTCTTTGTATTCCTTGTGGAACTGATTATTACCATTCATCTTATGTTGCCTCCATAATGCCTTCTTTCTCTGTATTGCATGTTTAATCTCTTCATTCATTCATTTCATACCCACCTTATTTAACCTCCTGGCTCTTGGAATACATTTAGACATTGCTTCTACTAGATAGTTCTTGAACAAGGAACAAACAGCATTGATCTCCTTTCCACCCAACTCCTCATTCCATGCTATAGCTACTAGTCTCCTAAGCCTCTCATAATCACCAACCTGGTAGTTCCACATATACTCTTTCCTCACAATCTATCACTTCATGGTCACTCTCACCAGCTGGAGGGAGATTTGACATCTCATTTATAATAACATCCTCTGATGAAATGATCAAATCCAAGAACCTCAACCCTCGTATGCCCTCTGGTACATACTGCCTGAGATGGTATCCCTCAAAAAACTCAAACACATTTTTTACTTCTGGCTGCTATCTTGTCATCCCAATAATAATCATCTTTTTCCTATTTGTTTGGCTAATTTGCTTATACATTTCATGGTCACTACTCTTCATGTTGCCAGGTCTATAGCAACATCCGACTAAGTATTTCATTCTATTTACCTCTACCTCACACCATACTGCCTCAAAACCACTGTCACCATTTCCTCCTTGCATATCTACCCTCTATGGACATAACTTCTTTTCTATCAACAATAGCACTCTGCCTCCCTTTTTATCCTTTCGATCTTCACAAAAAACATCATACCTTCCCATCTCTATTCCTGACAGGAATAGTGGGAGGGTATGATGTTTTTGTCTCACTTATTCCAACAATGTTTGGGTGAACAAATTCATTCAATGCAACCATTTAATTTCTCTTGATTCTGATACTTCTGGCATTTGTATACAAACATAACAGCTCATTTCTGGATCCATAACAAGTTTCACTGGTACCACTTATAAGATGTGAGTGTGATTCTTGCCTTCCTCTCTCTCACTGCCCATTCCCAGTACCCTCATCATCAAACCCATCTGTTCCCATTACATCCCATTCCTGTCTTGTCTATTCCCATTTTCACTTCCTCTTTGAGCATGGACTTTTCTCATGCTGTGTTCCTCTTTCCACTCTGAGTCCCCCTTCCCATTTCCCTGTTTGTCTCACACACTTTTTCTCTCATTCTAGCCATTTCTCTATTCATATGCACCACTTCTTCCTTACTCTTCTGTTCTTCCACATTGTTTCTTACTTGCTCAAATCCATTCTCTGTACTCATTACACTCCCTTCCAGCACAGTCTTTATGATGGCACTTTGTCGAAATATTGGAAGTACTGATTAAATTTATTTTAGTCAATATGTTAGTCTATGTTGTAATTTCCTTAAAAATACAGTTACACATCACCTTAATTTATATTATTTAGCTTAATATAAATTAAGGTGATGTGCAACCATATTTTTAAGTAACCTTTCTTTTAGTGTTGCACGGTGATCCGCATTCATTTTAGAAATTATGGACTTTGCAACCATGTTATAAATAACTCTTTCAATTTCCCTACATTTCAATCTTCATATTAAGATCATCAACTGGTATATACAAATATACAAGGACAAGCTGAGTTACATTACACACAGTAAGCTAAAGAAACAATGATTTGATCACCAGTTATTCTACTGGCGTGACCTCTAGCGAAAAAAAAAAAAAAAAAATACAAATTAATTATTTAGAAACTACATCAAAGCTAAATTCTATTTAAGATAACATGAGAAAAACACTATAAGAAAGAATGTTTTTCTCATGTTATCTTAAATAGAATTTAGCTTTAATATGTTTCTAAATAATTAATTTGTATTTTTTTTTTTTTTTTTCACTAGAGATCATGCCAGTAGAATAACCAATGATTAAATCATTTCTTTAGTTTACTTTGTGTAATGTAACTCAGCTTGTCCGCATACTCCATATGATCTTAATATGAAGATCGAAATGTCAGGAAATTTAAAAAGTAATTTATAACACGGTTGTAAAGTACATGATCTCTAAAATGAATATTTTAAAGTAAAATTATGTATAATTTTTCTGAACCTGTTATAATAATAATAAAACTTCTAATTCTTAAATGGGATAATCATAATGTGCAAAGACTGCTAATATGCTTTATCATAATATATTATTGTATTATTAAAGCTTGATGGATGCGATTAGGAAATGAATTTCATTATTTAGAGCAATGTATGTGACTTACCTTGCTTACTGTTGTTTACATTGTATCTTAAACTAATATTCTCTGCTAATTTCTGAGAGATTTTTACAATAATGTTATTAATAATAATTAGTGTGCACACATATACATGCAAAGCCAAGTGACTGCAAATGAAAATTACTTGGTTAAGGAATCAGTATTTATCCTTCCTTATTACTAACGTTTTGCTGATTTGTGTAATACCACATGTAACATAAAGAGAGAGAGAGACTTGGAGTGTTATTTCTTTCTAAAATTATTTCTTAATCTTTCAAAAAAAAAAAAAAAACCTGAAACTGGACATAAAATTATTTTTCACATCTTCATTTACTTCTGGCATTATATGATGAGTGAATCATTACTGGAGTATCTCTTTCATATCTAAGTATTTTTCTGGTCCAGAGAAAGGGGGGAGAGAGAGAGAGAGACTATTAGATGAAGTTTTTTGCAAAGATGGATTCTTTGCAAGAAAGGTTTGTATTTTTGAGAACCAACAGCTTTGGCAAATCTGCTGAATAGAAATGGGTATATAGCAGATATTATAATTTGTTATATACAACAAGTGTTAAATATTTCTATGAAGTTTTCTGCAGTTTCAAACTAAGAGGGGCTTCTAGCTTCTCCCAACTATGACCATCTGCTATCATGATGCTGCTAAACATGAACAACCATCAGACTTCCAACTTTTTCAACTGTAAGTTAACAGAATTCGGGGAAACTGTTCTCTTTAGGATGGGGGGGGGGTTTAAGATACACTGTTTGGAAAGAAGTCAACAGACACCATAGTGTGAGAACAAACAACTATGGTGCCCACCTTAATAAGATGTAGGACTTCCTTTCCAGCAATCTGCACAATGATCCCTGATTGTGCAGCAATCAGAGATCTGGAACCAGTCAAGTGTGGTGATGTTCATGTCCACAAGCTGCACAGTTACAGCAATGGCTTTATGATACGCTGCATTGTCCAAAAACGTTCAGATACCTCTTGGAGTTTAACATTCGGGACACCACTAAACAGAGGTTTGAAGCCAAACCATAAAAAAAAATAAAAAACAACCATCACACCACCAACTCGGAATTTCATAGTTGAGGTTATGCACTCTGATAAGGCATTCACCGGGCATCTGCCACACCCGTTCATCTGCTCAGTAGAGAATGTAGCATGATTCATCTCTCCATAACACAGCTTTCCAAGCTTCTATATCCTACTGTACACGCTCTTTGCAGTACTGAAGAAAATGCTGCATGTTGGTTCGGGTAATGTGGGACTTGCACATTGTGGTCCTACCATGGGAACCCATGTTGTGAGCCTTGTTTCTAAATGATTTTGTGCAGATTCGTGTTCCATTCAATACCCAGTACTCCACATTCAAGGTGTCAGCCAACGAATGGTGATTTTTACATATTATCTTTCGTAGCACACTATTGTCACTCGGTGAGTGTGGTGTGTCGTCCACTGTGGGGAGCACTTGCAGTTGACTCTGCGCTTCCATCTCGGTATGGCATCGCTGATTGTTGACCTGGGATGGCCCAATTTGTCAACAATTTGCAGAACAGATACGGCTGCAACATGGCATCCTATCACAATGCCTCTTTCAAACTCTGTCAGTTCTCTTCTTGCAGCCATTTTACCTGAACACAGTTGCACTGACATGGGGGACATCACATTCCTTCACTGTATACTGGCTACAAACAAATGACTCATTACATGGCATGATGCATCTTGCCCATGAGGGTGTCTGTTGACTTCTTTCCAAGCAGTGTAGTGTGACAAGGCATTATTACCTGTGTGAAGAGGAAAAAAATACGAAGTACACGTGCATATGAGCATAAATAGCACACTTATAAACTGCCTAACTTGGAATGAAAAATTAATATTTATGAATTATGAATATTCTTATTGCATGGGAATCTCCACAATGTCCAAAGTCTTAATGGAAGGCCGAGACGATCCATACAGTACCTACTTCTTGAACACATTCCCTAACAACACACTCATAACAGACTACGACAAATGCTGTCCATTCACTAGTCTCTCCAAGTGAAAAATTTAGTCCAGAGGCTCTTACTAACCATACTCTTACTCAATTTCTGGAATGATTTCTTATTGTTCTCTCCCTGAAAGCAAAAAATTTGCTTAAAATTTCCTCTGCATATGGACATGATATGGGGGGGGGGGGTATAGCAAACATGCAAAACAAAATGCACACAGACAGAGGTGCATGAAAAATATCATTCAGAGAGATTACTGTTATGAATAAATAATAAATATATGCACCTTGAACAAAGACTAAATTAATTTTTGCAAATACAAATTTGCACTATATTTTTTGCCTATAAGAATAAACAGGAAACGAACACTTGCACTAACAACATATTTCTTTCACTTCTGCACAAATAGCAAAATTTGACAGCACTTTTTCATGCTCAATTTGTGCATTATGGAAATTAATGAAATATTTTAAGAAAGAACAAACAGATTTTTAACATTCAGCAAGCAAGGTTTGCAATATGAAATTTCTTCATACAACATAGCACACAAATGCCTGTAATCCTTGTTTTTATTTTAAAATGTCAAAATAAAAATACTGTTGCATGTGTGATACCAAAATTTGTTTAAATTTTACAAAAAAAAAAAAAAAAATGTATTTGTGAAAATTTTATTTCTTACTGCCATATACAAGTGACTTTTCTTCAAAATTGCGTCCTGATAAATGTAAGGGGGGGGGGAGTGTTTTAAGATGCTAAAATTGATTTTAACTAACAATGTCATTATTTTTTTCATTATTAATTACATGGCACATTCATGAAGTCTGAGGACTAATTGTAGAAGATGGCCACCAGCAGCGCACTCAGGATTTAATCTTGGGGGGGGGGGGGGGCGAGTTGAGTAGACGATTTGAGAATACACACTACGCATCACATACGACCTATGACTGAGCATCTGCAGTGATCGCTAATTCATAAGTAGTATAGAAATAGAAAACACAACACATAAATTTTAAAAAAAATGAATTTTAATTAGGAAAAGATTTTCGAAAAATTTTCTGGTGTTTTTTTTTTCATTTTTCTTTGGGGGCCCAGGGTCTCCCCCCCCCTCTGGGCATGCCATCTACATACACGATCAAATTATCCAAGTACTTATTTCATGTTAGCATAGTCCTACATTTATATAGAACGACAATCAGTGTTAAGTTGGGGGGGGGGATAATAGAATTTGGTCTGCTTACATACGAACACAATATTGCAAGCAAATGTAATTTCAGGGCTCAGTTGACTTAAAATGAAACTTGGAAGGTTGGATGAATATTAGATTACCATATACGAGGGTGGTCTGAAAAGTTCTTAGCCTTGACCATAGATGGCAAAACTATCGGCAAGATTTTTTTTTTCTAAGTTGGTACATCTGTCATAAGCATCCATGTGAAATTGCAAGTCATTCTATCAAGTAGTTTGTTTTATACAGCTGTTTGAAGCAAAAGTGTTGTCAGTATCCCTTGAAATGGTTAAATTAAGGATCGTGCAGTTATAAAATCCTTTGTAAAAGAAGGTTTAACTGCAAAAGAAATTCATTTGAAGTTCATAAAAATTTGTGGGCATTCTTCTCCTTCATTTTTGACAATTAAAAAATGGGCCACCGAGTTTAAACGTGGCCGTACTAGCCTTGAAGATGATCCACGTGAAGGAAGTCCAAAAAGTGTAACAACACCAGAAATCATTGATCAAGTGCACGATATGGTATTGGATGACCGGCGAATCAAAGTGCATGAAATTGCTGAGACTATAGGCATTTCAAAAGAACTTTTAGGATATATTTTATATCGTACAAGTTTTAGGATATATACACGAAGAATTGCAAATTAAAAAACTTTGCGCAAGATGGGTGGCACGCAGATCAAAAATGCACTTCACTTGCATGAAAATCTCTGAACAGTACTTGGAGCGTTTTAACAAGAATAAAACTGATTTTGTGCATCGATTTATTACTATGGATGAGACTTGGATTCATCATAACACACCAGAATCCAAACAGCAGTCCAGTGTACAGAAGTTGGTTGTTCAGTGCCAAAGAAGAGAAAGTCAGTTCCATCAGCAAAAAAGGTCATGGCATCAGTGTTTTGGAATGCTAAAGTCATTTTTTTATTAATTATCTTGAAAAGGGTAAAACAATAACCGGGAAATATTATTCCGATCTTTTAACCAGACTAGACGAAAAAATTCATGAGAAAAGACCCTGTTTGCAGAAGAAAAAAATCATCTTTTATCAGGGCAATGTAGCTGCCCACAAAGGTGTTGTGGCAATGGGATATGAACTATGAATGGTTGGAACTTCCACCCTATTCCCCAGATCTGGTTCCCTCTGACTTCTATCTCGTCCCAAAACTAAAACTCTTCCTCGCTGGTCAGTGTTTTTCTTCGAATCAAGAGGTGATTGCAGCTGTAGAGGGGTAATTTGCAGATCTTACTGAGAACCACTACAGGGACGGGATAATGGTGCCGGAGCATTGCTGGAATAAATATATTAGTCTTAAGGGAAATTATGTTGAAAAAAAAAAAAAAGTTTAAATTATAAATTTGTTTTTTCATTGTTAGGCCGAGAACTTTTCAGACCACCCTCGTATATCAATCCCCCTAGAGAGGTTAAAAACTTATAACACAACAATACCATATATGAACATATCATTAAGGGCAAAAGAAGGAATCTAATGAGCATTTCTTTGACATCTGGAGATCCAGGTGTCAAAGAAATATGACAGATGAAGAAGGCATTTTCAAAGAATAGAGGTAGATGAAATGAAGGAAGAAAACGATGACATATTGGATTAGTAAGTAATTGTCCATGTTTTTTAAACATAAAGAAAAGGAGGAATGATGGTCACCAGTTTGGTGGAGCATCACTCAAGAAAATACTTGGGAAAGACATATAGCAAACAGAATATTTGATTCATATATATGAATACACACACACACACACACACGTGTATGTATGTATATACACACACCGCTTGGAAAGAAGTCAACAAATACCATAGAGTGAGGAACAAACAGCCATGACACCCACCTTTTTTTAAGATGTAGGATCTCCTTTTGCTGCAATGACTGTGGCACCACAAACAGAGGTCCAAGGCCAAACCAGGAAAAACAGGATCATGCCATCACACCACCACCATCTCGTATTTCATAGTTGAGGTTACACATTCTGGAAAGAGACATTCACTGGGCATCTGCTACACCCACACCCATCCAAGTATTCAGTAGAGGGTGTAGCATGATTTGCCTCTCCACAACAGTGGAAGCTTTCCAAGCTTCCACGTCCTACTGTACATGCTTTTTCACCACTGAAGATGATGCTGCATGTTGGTCTGGGTAATGTGGGGCTTGCATATTGCAGTCCTACCATGGAAGCCCATGTTGTGAGCCTTGGTTCTGAATGTTTTTGTGTAGATTTGTGTTCCAGTCATTACTTGGAATTCAACGTGTCAGCCGACAAATGGTTTTTACATATTATCCTTCGTAGCACCACTCTCACGGTCGGTGAGTGTGTGGTGGGTCATCCACTGCAGGTAGCACTTGAAGTTGACTCCCTCTGCTGCTCCCATCTCAGTATGCTATTACTGACTGACCTGGGATGGCCCAAGTTTTCAACAATTTGCTGAACAGATAGGCCTGCAACATGGCATCCTATCACAATGCCTTTTTTAAACTCTATCAGTTCCCCCCCCCCATACTTGCTGCCATTTCACCCAGACAGATGCACTGATATTCTTCCAATTTATACTGGTTACAAACACGACTTTTTACAAGGCATGATGCATCTTGTCAATGGGGTATCTGTTGACTTCTTTCCAAGCAGTGTGTGTGTGTGTCAGTATATATATGAATCAAATAGTAATTCTTCTCTATATGAATAAAATATTCCTATTTGATTTATATATAGGAATGACTCCAGGACAGAGAGAAGGGGTGAGAAGAAGGTTATATGTTAAGCAGAGTGCAATCTTTCTGGATAGCATCAATCATCCCACATGTGAGAGCAGTATTCTAAAATTGAGCAATATGAGATTTATATAGATTTGGAGTTGTACAGGTGGAAAGTAGTATCTTCCATAGACATGACAGTAAGCTGAAGTGGTTATAAATATAATGTATTTATGCAAGGAAAGACTAGAGTTATAAGAAGACCAATTTGACTAGACTGTCCTCACTTTACTGGTGTGGAATAGTAAATATTAACAATTCTCCCCATCTGTTCAAAATAGGACATACTGCAGCCCACAACACACTATATATTTCTAGATATGGCAAACGATGGAGTTAATCTTTAGAACAGATAAGGGTTGATTGTTTGATGTGTGGTTTAAAAGTGGGTGTGAAGATTATATGTTAATGCAGCATAACCCACTCATAAGGACCAGAGAAATAGTATGTTATATTGAACCTTCAACTCGAATAAACTACAGCCCTTCCCCCGATTTCCCAGAAAATAAACATCAAAGAAGGCACTGGCATTCAGTTAGATAACTACAACTTCTTGTACTTCTAACACTGAGTTTCAGCAGGATTGAGATCATATTTTCTTTCTCTCCCCCCCCCCCCCCCCCAAAAACACCAATTGGTACTTAATTTACTTTTTGAGAAGATAGCTGACAATTATGAAGTATCTTAAACTTTGAAAAGCTAAAGACAAAACTAGATTCCTCTGTCACTGCTCATCTCATATTTAGTATTGTATCATTTCAATAAAAGAAATTTTAGATTTTTTTTTAAACTTCTGCACTGACTAGCTAAACAAAAGTCATGGGAGGACTTTGGCAAGAACATAGAAAATAAATATCAAGAAGGTGGCAAAATATTTTGGAGGTTGTTGAAGAAGCTTAGAAATGGAGGAAAGAGTACTGTAAAAGGAGTTAGAGATGATAAAGGTGACATGAAAACGGGAGAAAAAGATATCCTTGAAGTGTAGAGTAATTACTTTGAGAAATTGCTAAATGAAACAAGCAATGATAGCACAGTGGTAAAACACACTCAACAAGCATACACTCAGGAATACATATCCATACTTGAAGTAGAAAAAGCCATCAAAGGCTTGAAATATGGTAAGACAGCAGGCATAGATGATATTTGACCAGAAATGCTGAAGTATGGTGGTATAAAAGTCTTACAGTGGCTGCACTGCATAGTTCAGAAAGCCTGGACAGAGGGACGAATTCCCGATGATTGGAGTAGAGCTCTAATAGTACCTATATATAAAACGGGAAATAAAACTGACTGTGAGAATTACAGAGGTATTTCCCTACTGAGTGTTCCTGGCAAGATCTATGCAAGTATACTTGAGAAACGGTTGAGAAGAATTGTGGAAGAAAAGCTTGGTGAAGAACAAGCTGGATTCAGGCCAAATAGAGGCTGTCAGGATCACATCTTCACTTTACAACAAATAGTCGAGAAAGCATGGGAACATAACAAAGATCTGTATTTAAGTTTTGTTGATCTAGAAAAGGCATACGACAAGAGAGAAGCTATTCAATGTGCTACAGTTATATGGTGTCAATGGGGCATTATATCAAGCAATACTTAGTCTGTATTTGAGTTGTAAGTCGGCAGTTAGAATTGAAGTACAGGAAGATGGTTTAATGTTAAATCTGGTGTGAGACAAGGATGTACATAATCCCCTCTGTTATTCATTATCTATATGGATCACATTATGAAGGAAAGTGGTATTAAACATGATATCAGAATTGGAGATGTTAATGTTAACTCTTTGCTTTATGTGGACAATGTTATACTTCTGAATAAATCTGCTACATGTTTGCAAGATTCCCTGACTAAACTGAATAACTGTTGTAATAGATATGGTATGAAAATCAGCATTAAAAAGACAAAGACAATGAAAATAGGTAGAATTGTTGGAAATGTCAACTGTGTTGTGAATGCAGAACCTGTGGAACAAGTAAAACATTTCAGCTACTTAGGCACGATTTTTAGTGAAGATGGTAGATTAAATATGGAAATAGACAACAGAATCAACAAAGCTGGTATGGTAGGAAGTCAATTGAATAAATTCATATGGAATAAGAGAGAAATTAGTCGGAACACTAAATTAGCTGTATATATACAAGACAGTGTTCAAACCAGTTTTAACTTATGGATCTGAGAGCTGGGTCAGAAGTAAAACACTTGACCAAAGACTAGAGCCCGCAGATATGAGAGTCCTGAGAAAGATTAGAGGCATGAACAGATGGCATCAATGGCAATATCATATTAAAAACGGGGATATTAGGAAAGAACTTGACATTGTCAGCATCCAGGAATGCATTAGCAGAGCTAATCTCAGGTAGTATGGTCACTTCAACAGAATGGGCGAGGAAAGATTAGCAAAACAAGTGTTCTCTGCCAGGTTGGCAGGAAAACGACCCAGAGGAAGACCAAGATATAGGTGGATGGATACGGTACAATGTGCCTTAAACGATAGAAATATAAGATCTGATAATGATAATATTGGAGTCTTGACAAGTAATAGACTGATTTGGAGGAAAATTGTAGATAGGAAGTTAGTAATGATGTAAATTTTTCATGTAGTACTATCATATCCTGTACACCCCTTGAGGGTACATGTCAGGAATTTGATGATGATGATGACTAATGTGGAAAAAACTGCAGATTCTGTTATCTATAGCAAAAAGAGTAAATGAGAAAAGACAATCATGATAAACTAGTATGCAAGATGGAATTTTGATTGCCACAATTTTATATTGCAAATCACTACTTTGAGAAGGGTTAAAAAAATTTAAAAAAAACTAATAAATACTCAATTTATAGCAAAGAGACTACATGATCTTCTGTTGAAGAGTAAAACATCTAGAGAGACAACTACAGCTGGAGTCAGTAAACATAGGAAATCATAATGACAACTGAACTCAAAATATTGGCAGGAACCATACAGAAAACACAGAACAACACCATGAAAAAGTACAAATTCAAACAATAATGGAAAACATTTAAGAAAGAAGAGAGCGAAATCATGAAAATGAAAATCCAACATTAACATTTAAATTTTGAAATGTTATAATAGCATAGTTTGAAATCTTCATAATGAACTAAATTTATGGTAAGTGCCATTAAAATAAAACATAAAATGAAAACTTTAGGTACAGTTAACCTATATTAATCAGGGAAGAGGAAAAAGTGGATGGTATGGCTGGTGTGAACAAGTCAGCATCCTAACTGGACAGAGATTTAATGATGAAGAGCTGGCCTAAGCTGATACTTAAAACTAAAACATGGTATAATATACGGGATTTCTTTAATTAGAAGCTTAACTGAAAGTTATATAGATGATGATATGATGTGGGGGAGTCCAGAACAGAGTGCTTTGGATGTAGTCATGATTGAGAATGCTGAGGGTTCAAGTAAGTTTTTTTTAGTTAATTAATTGTGAGTTTTTATGTGTTTATGTGTGAACACTCTTGTAGAAGTTGTGTGCTTGTTTCAGTTTTCTTCCAAAAAGGTCCAGCAATGTATATACTGATAGACATCAAAAGCAGGATGGTATAGTCTATCAGTGAATTAATTTTTGATTTTAGTCATAACATATACTGATGGATTATGTAGATAAGGTCAGGAATTTTTAAAGTGAACAGAAGGAAATGTGTATGCACGTGAAGCGCAACTTAAGGAGACAGACTAGTGATGTGCCATGGCTTGATCATATCTTTGAAAAGGGAGAGAAATCAGCAGTGCCTGGGAATTGATCCAAAATAAGTTACTTATGGCAATGTCAAATTGTATTCCTAAGGTTAGAAGAATAAATGAATGAATCATGAAATTATGAGCTGTGGAGAAAGAGGATGTTATGGAGGAGATGTAAAGAACAGGGTATTCCACAGCAGCACAAGGAGTATAAGGCACAATAAGAAGGTGATAAGTGTGGTAATAAAGGAGAAATTAGCATATGTAAAGAGATTGGCTGAAGTAGGAAAGCAAAAATCCTAGGAAGTAAGTTTGTTCATTTGTGATAAAAGGGTAATATTGTTATGATTTTCATATAAAAAGTGAATCAAGTTATTGAAGTGTCTTTGATGAAGACATTTCTTCAGTGTTCCATGATTTGAGATGCAAGAAGAGTTTGGTTTATGTTGGTCTTAATTCTATATTTATGTTGTTAGTAGAAGATAAGACCAACATGAACCAAACTCTTCTTGCATCTCAAATCATGGAGCACTGAAGAAATGTCTTCATCCAAGACACTTCAATAACTTGATGCACTTTTTATATGAAAGTCACAGCAAACTCCACTGAATAGATCACTTATAACAGTATCACCCTTTATCACAAATGAACAAACTAACTTCCTGTATGAAAGTATCAACATACTTTGCTGAAGAAATAATTAAAACCATATCAACTGTTTCAACTCACTTATCAGACTGAGAGTCCTAAATAAAATAATGAAAATAACTCACTTATCAGACTGAGAGTCCTAAATAAAATAATGAACTTCAGTGGGCTCCATTTCTACATGAACTGGCAAAAAATAAATTTCTTTCAATTAAATAACATTTATTCAGTTTTCACTGAATAAATCCTATATAGGTTAATAACTACAAAAACTTCACTTATAATTTTATAAAAGGATATTCTCTCTAAGTCTTCTATTATTCTTAATTCTTCTTTTAATTTCTTTTTCATCTACTTACTGGGCTGATATATCCCTATGCACAAATGCTCTCTCTGCTGATGATTCTTTCCATCACAAGAATACTTGAATCATCAGTACAGGGGTATTTGTGCTTTTGCTAGATCCAACATCTGATCCCATGTCAGAGAATGTGAACTCTATAATTCCTTCTTTATAAGCTATCCTGGCTCAAAATTTCCATGACAAACTCTGTTATATTTATTTGATGTCTATATCACCTTACTAATTATGATAACACTCTGATCACCCCATCTCTTAAGCTTGATTTTTTTGTCTACTTACCCAAAAAAAGTTGTCTCTTTGGGACCTCAATATTCACAACTCAAATTGGCTTCCATTCTCTGATTAAAACGAAAGAGTTTTTTTTTTTTAAATGGAGAAACCATCCACGAAAGGTTGGTCAATCTACAGTACACTAGACTAAACATATGCAAGTAACCACAGTGATAAGATTTTTAATAAGATGGTTCCATCTCTACTTCTGTCTATCGTAAGCCGACTTCAGGATGCTATATTCACAATTCTTCTGCTCACCATCCATCTCAAAAATTTGGCATCATTAAATAATTAGTAACCAGAGCACATAGATTCTGCTCCTCTGAAGGTTCTTAAAACCAAGAATTGGAAATAATCAAAAATACAGCCATACAAAATGGATACAATGCAAAAAATCATCAGTCACTTCCCCACACATCAAACCTAGACAAGAACAAACCCATAGGATTCCCATACCATATGTCAAAGGCATCTCTGAATGTCTTTCAAAAATTATGAAGAAATATAAATTGGCTGCTACCTACAAACTAATCAACCAAATCCACAATTGGTTACCTTCTCCTAAAGACAAACTCGCACCTCTTATGCTACCTGGTGTGTATGAGGTTCCATGCTCCTGTAAATTGTCCTACTATGGACAGATAGGTAGATTCATTAACAAACGCATTTCGGAATGTCAAGATCATATCCGTCTCATCAAACCGCAGAAATCTGGCCTCACACAACACGGAATTGAAAACTCAAACCATAGGATCCATTGGAAGAAAACCAAACTTCTACATAGATCTTCATATAAACATGAACGTTTATATAAAGAAAGCACTGAAGCCCTACGTCACAGACCTAATTTGAACCATAATGACGTTCTTACTATCCCTAAAGTCTGGGAAATTGTCATCCTAAATTGTGTAAAATAATTTTATATGTTATCTCATTTTAATGTAATCTTTTTTCTTTTTTTCCAGATATATTTTAATTTAATTCTATAACACACTATTGCACGCGTAGAGGGATTCCATTGTAAGCATGCACCCTAACTGTGTGTAATTCCAAGTATTGTTTGAAATAACTGTACTGAAGATGTCCTATGATACTTAGGACAAAATATTTACTTATTAAAAATCTTATTACTGTGGTTATGTGTGTATGTTTATTCATGAATGCTCCACAGGTTTCATTATACTACAGTACACTAGTTTGTATTCCTTAGGCACATGAGATTACAGACTGTTCCAGAGGGCAGCAATGGAATGAATGAACAAAGAGGAGGAGAAATTTGTTCTGTGGGTTTGGAGTTGAACTTTGAGAAATTTGTATCTGGCTGCTACATGCATTTGACAGAGGGTGGGAGAATTATTGATGCCAATTCTGATTAACAGTAGCCATAGAAGATGCAGGCTACAGAAACTGAATGCTTGTGTGCAAGTAAGTTGAGTGTATTAGTAAGAAAATGGTCATTAATCAATCTGACTGCCCTTTTCTGTATGGAAAACAGTATTTTTAGGGAGCACCACCCAGATGTGAGAATAGTATTCAATGGTCAGATGTAAGGGTTGTTTGGTTGTATCCAATTTAGTTTGGTTTTATCTACTCTAGGTTAGAGAGATGCTGAGAGGTTTATTTTTTATTTATATATATATATATTATATTTTTATATGACTCTCATGCACAGAAGATGTAAATCTATAGTTATCTGCAGGTAGAATAAAGCTTTATTATTTATTTTTATTATTTTTTTGTTTATATTCCTTACAAATTTTGTATGGAACTTTTTCCCCAGGCCACTTCAGGATTCCAATAAACAGACTGAGTGATATGAATGAACTTCATATCCCACCTGAAGACATTAAGAATCCATATCACAGCAGGATTCAAATCTGCAGCCAGTTTGTAAGAGATCGGGCATGCTGTCACCCGATGTGTGGCCTACCAGGCTAGTGATTTGTTGTCAATGATGATCAAACACAGTGTTCTCGGCTCTAATTTTGGTAACTGCTTTTCTATGAAACTTACTTCGCTCAGCCATTCTCAATCTGATGTCCACCATAAGCTGCAATAATACCAAACGATATGAACTCTATGATTTCTACTCATGCTTTCCATGGCTTGATTACGGTTTCCTTTGTTATGATCCCAAATCTGCTCTGACTTGAGTAAGTGAAATTCTGATTCTGATGAAATTTCCTGCAGAAATTCCAATGTTGATACTCATCCCACCTAAAATCAAACCACTATCAAAGCCTTAGTTCTCTAATAAATGCACCAAAGCAGTCCATGGTAAAAATCTGGCATATCTTAAATGGCTCAAGTCAATCCCTCTCCCCACCCACACAGCTTTTTAGTCTACATCTATAACAAATCTAACTCTGACATAGAATAAAGTAGAAATCAAGCAATGAAAGAGCCAACTGCAGAAAGCTTTCATTCTACTCAAAAAACAATCAAACTTTCTGGTCTTTATATAAAGCTGAACATAATTTCTGTACTTCCACCTCTCCTACATCTGAATAGTACAACTGTACCATCATCCAAAGAGAAGGCTGAATCTGAAGGCATCAAGCTTCCTATACAATTTTGTACAGATAATCAATTACTTCCTAGTTACAAGAGCACTATATTGCATGCCTTTTCTGATCTTCTGCCACAAAATCATCAGAAAAATCATTCCTTATTTTTTATTTTTTTAAATAGCTTGGATATATACCAACAAATCTCCTGTTCCAAATGATATCACTTCCAATTGTGTTCCAAAATTAACACCCATCATATATCATTTGCACATCTGACATTTACATGATATAGAAGTAATACATTCAGCATACCCCCTATTCCCCCAGGACAGAAAAGTCAGTCATGAAACCATTATCCACACTGCACTTATCTCAAATTTCTTGAAAACAGTGGAGAAGGTTATTAATGGTGAACTTCTTCATTAGCTGGAGGCTCACCAGTTAATTTCATCAGCAATATGCATTCTGTCACTCTTACTGCACAGTGGATCTCTTAGGCAAACATCACCCAACTAAACACATAACATGGAGACTCTTGTGATTTCTATGGCATTTAATCAGATCTGACATACAAGCTTACTGTTACCATGCTATGATTTTATGGTCTGCCTTACACCCTTTGCAAATTGTTCATAAGCATCATCTCTTCAGATTTCTCCATTCATATTAGAGTATTGCAGACATGCAGGACCTTTAGATTAGAACTGCTGGAATCACCTAGTCATTTCACGTTTCTAAAAAATTTAATTCATTGACTAGTGTAATGCTTGGCTAAATCAGTCAAAAGAAACAAGGAAAAACTGTGTGTGTGTGTGTGTGTGTGTGTGTGTGTGTGTGTGTGTGTGTGTGCACGTGCATGAGAGATAAATGAGGAATAGGGGCAAAAAATAAATGCTTTACACTACTTTTATTTTCACTTATTTCCCATAACCATCCAACCAAGATATCACCTCTAGAGAGAGAATGAGGGAGACCGTCTATTAATATAGACGGTCTCCCTCATTCTAGAGAGGGGTCTCTAGAATGAGGGAGACAGTCTATATTAATTTAAAGCATCACATCACAAATAGGTATTGCTAATGATTTCAGTGATAAATGGAAATAAGTATAGGAATTTGTATATATTTTTCTACTGCACAGTATAATGTTCAGCTTTAATTTTCTCAGAAATTGGAATTTTTAAAATCTGTACATGTTGCTATATAATTTTTGCAATTTAAAAATTTTGTTTCCTTTTTTCCAAGTATTAAGCACCCTGGGCAGGAAGAATGTATAACTGGGAAGATTATGAAAGCTGAATAAGTTTCAATTCATGTTTTTTTGGCATGACTAGAAAAAGACACCATACATCCTTATGAAACCACTAACCCTTGTTTGCCACTGTCAGAGGCATGCACTCTGAATTGCTAAGTTATTTTTGTTGCAGTAGATAGGCTTACATGTAATAGTATTTAGTTATCTTAATTTTTAATGGGATTAAGTAATAGCATAAAAATGAATGAATAAGATATTTTTGAAGTTGGCAATATTTTGCTGGATTTTAAAACACATTGCAAACAATATGTTATAGTAAATAAGCACTAATAATTAGTTGGAAACATTCACATTGTAACAGATAAAAGGAATAGTACTGTTTTAGCACCCTCTAATGCTTGATAAAAAAAAAAAAAGTGTTTTGATATAGCTGTTGATGGAGTTAATCTTAAAAAAAGACAGCCTTTCAAAATTTTAAATAATGCAGCTATACTTGATGAAGTTAGGTGAGTGCCTGACTAACTTTATTTATTTTTGCTTACTCCAACAATAGTCTCTCTCTTCTCTGAAATGAAACCATTCCTATTCCCCTATATCTGAGATAGAACTGAAACGATAATTACTGTAATAAATGAATAATAATAATATATATATATATATATATATATATATATATATATATATATATTTAAAATATCACTTACACAGATGAGAGGTGCAAGTTATATAATACATTAGTACATGTTTAGGATATAGGGAAGTGAGGAAGGAACCTGGTGAAATTTTCCCTTGAAAAGCAGAAGGTTGAAGTTGATGGGGAACACTTTGTGAGGACGGCTGATCCAGGGGAAAAAAGGAAGGTGTAAAAGAAAAGGACATAAAGTTCATCGAGTTTACAGCTGAACTGTTTTTACAGTTCAGTTGTAAATCCAGTGTTGACCAATTAATGTTCATGTTTTAACAGGAACAATAGAAAATGAAGAAATGATGGATGCTAGTTCAGAAGAGTAGTATTCTATGGAGGTACCTGCAAAAGCTGAAACAGATTGTTTGTAAAAAATGGCTGAAGTGAATCAGTGAGAAAGGAATCACATCTTAGCTGTACTGTCTTCTAATGGTCAACATCAAGAGGTGAATGATGTAAGTAGGTTAAGAGATCTGAGATGAACCTAGAATGGCAGAATCCATAGTGATGACTGACAGTCAATGATTAACTGGCAGACTTCTAGGTAGTGAAGATGACTGTCAATGACAGTCTCCATTATTTTGGAGAGAAATGAGATGAGAACAATAGGTCAGCAGGTTTTCATCTCCATTTTTCAGAATGAACTAAATAGGCTTACTTCAATGTATTGGGATAGATACCAGCTGAGTATAAAATAATGTAGAAATGATTTTGGTGTCTATGTTATCTAGATTCTTTTGTCATTTTGCCAAAAAAGCCCAAAAGAGGATGTTGTATTGTTGAATGGCAGGAGGTGATTCACCTGGTCATCTAAGCAGGAGTTGAAGAAGGAGAAGAATGATGCCAGAAGTCAACTTTTGGTGTAGTAACAGTGTCATAATAGAGAGAGGTATGTCGGGGAAGTGTGTGTGTGTGTGTGTGTGGTGATGGGGGGGGGGATACACACAAGCAGAAGATTTCTGGTCTCTTGCAAAGCAAAGAGACCAGAAAGCATAACTGACATTTGGACACGCAATAAGTTTTATGCTGTTTGGCTTTTTACAAAGTCAAATTTGGATTTATTGATGGTTTTTTTTGCATGCTTCAGTGTAAGTTGAGTATGTAGTTGGAGTTCATGTCATAAGCGCTGCATCTAGATGCTGAATTTTTTTCTTGAGCTGACTTGATACATCTGGCATTCTATTAGGGTGCGGAAAGTGTGCAGAAATTTTGGATGGAGTGGACAATGAGGACCTTCAAGACAATGAGAATAATTTCTGTAATTCATTCAACAGAAGTTGTCATGTGACCACAGAAAGAAAGAAAGAAAATGAGTAGAAGTGCTGAGGTTATTCCACTTGACACCCATGTAGTGCAAAGGACATGAAGTTGGAAGCAATGTTTTGTTGGAGTAGAAACTTTCACAAGCTTATGCTGTCATTTACTGGGATGAAAGATGACCTCCACAGTATACTGGGAAGGAGAACTAGTTAAGAAAATAGTAAAGGTATTGAGTGGAGTGGGTTATCTTAATTCAGGTTGGTAAATACATGATTTGCAAAAACCACAGCATACACCAAATGCTTACGCATCTCTTGCAGTATGGCCAGTGAAACTGGCAAAGGGAAGTCAGATGGAGTTATGGACAGTGAGCACACTTAGGAAGATGACTGTTATTTGAATAATTGAATGGCATAAAATCAAAATTCAGAGATAAGTTTGAAAAAGTCTGAGTGATTTTCAGAATTTGGAGAGTGGTATTTTTATTTTATTTATTTATTTTTTATTGTCAATCCCACCCATGAATGGTTGTAACACCTGCTGTACATTTACTATTCTAAGTGGGCTAAGAATTAGATTATCCAAAAAAGGAAACTTTTCTCAAGCCACTTCATGTGTCCAAGTAAAGCTTGGTGGTCTCACAGAGGGAAATGAAATTCATATGCCACTTAAGCAAGCAGCAAATGTCACTTCCTATGGCGAGATTAGACACCACACCCCTGTTGGATGGAGAGTCGATAATGTACCCAAGCCAATAAATCATCATCATCATCAATTTCCTGATATGTTCCCTCAAAGGGTGTTCAGGTTACTATGACAGAACTACATGATTAAGTTTACATTATTATTAATCTCCTAACAACAATTTTCCTCCAAATCAATCTATTACTTCTGAGCACTCCAACATTGTCATATCTAACATTTTGCGCTTCTAAAGCACTTCTGAGTGAATTAATCCACTTAGACCTTGGTCTTCCTCTGGGTCTCTTTCCTGCCATCTTGGCATCAAACACCTGTTTTGCTAACCTTTCCTCATCCATTCTATTTAAGTGGCCATACCACTTTGGATTAGCTCTGCTGACTCATTCTTGAATGATAATAATGTCAAGCTCCTTTCTAATATCTTCATTTATAATATGATTGTGCCATTGATGTCATCGGATCACTCCCCTAATTTTTCTCAAAACCCTCATATCTGTGGTCTCTAGTCTTTGATCTAGCTTTATTTCTAACCCAACTCTCAGATCCATAACTTAAAGCTAGTTTGAACACTGTTTTGTATACTGCTAGTTTGGTGTTTTAGCTAATTTCTCTCTTATTCCATATAAATTTATTCAGCTGGTACACACCATACCAGCTTTGCTTATTATCTTGTCTATTTCCAGATTTAACCTGCCATCTTCACTAAAAACTGTGCCTAAATAACTGAAATATTCTACTTGTTCCATTGAGAATGCAGCTGAAGTTTTCTGTGCTGCTACCTATTTTCATAGTTTTGGTCATTTTATTGCTGATTTTCATGCCAAATTTATTGCAGCTGTTATTCAATTCCGTTAGAGAATCCTTGAGACTTGGATTAGATGTGTTAGGAGTACAACATTATCTACATAAAGCAGAGAGCTAAGTTTGACATGTCCAATTCTAATATCAGGCCTAATCCATCTTTCATAATGTGCATCCTTGTCTTATCCCTGATTTTATATCAAACCATCTTCCTGTATTTCCTTCAATTCTAATTGCTGACTGACAACTTAAATATAGACTATGTATTGCTCCATATAATGTTACATTTACAATATATAACTGTAGTGTTTTGAAAAGCTTCTCTCTGGGCACCTTGTCGTATGCCTTTTCCAGATCTACAAAACTTAAGTACAGATCCTTGTCATATTCCAAAATTTTTAAACTATTTGTCTTAAAGTGAAAATCTAATCTTGACAACCTCTATCTGGCCTGAACCCATCTTGTTCTTCTCCAAGTTTCTCTTCCACAATCTTTCTCAGCCTCTTTTCAAGTATGCTTCCATATATCTTACCTGGACCACTTAGTAGAGAAATTCCTCTGTGATTCTCACATTCAGCTTTATTTCCCTTTTTTATAGATGGGTGCTATGAGAGCTCTACTCCAATCATTGGAAATTCAACATTCTGACCAGGCCCACTGAATTGTGCATGTAGCCACTGACACTTTTATACCTCCATACTTAGCATTTCTGGTCGAATATCATTTACTCAAAGCCAATAAATATAACAAATCTTCAGTCACAGGGAATTCAAAAACTAAGAATTCTAAATTTGGCATTCTTTGGTCAGCAATATCAACTCTCAAAAAGGTACAAGTGTGATGCTTGTTGCAGAAGAAATCATGACATATGTTAGCATACATGCCAGGAATGTTGGTGAAGTGGATATGAAAGTCATTTTTTTTAAACTGCAATGACACTATGATTGCTTGTACTTTTGTTTTGTTCTGTGAATATTTGCACAGATAGTAGGGATATACAGTGAAAGGAGATACTCTTTAGATATACTGCCACGGAGGCTTAGAGAGGAGGCACAATAATATGTCTCAAGTTTGTAGTAGCTAAAAGTTGCTTTAGAAAATATTAGCCATAACTGATTTATGTTTTCTGGATTATTATACATGTGAGTGTGTTTGTTTGTAAGAATTATTTGCTTATTTGTCTGGATTTAAAAAATCAGTTAATGCCTTTTATTCTCATATAGGGAGTAGGCGAAGCCATTTCAGCCCTATCTAACTTTTGGATAGATACTGAGGGGCAGCTCATTCTCCACCAGTAGCCAATCAGAGATAGCTGGCCCAAGGCTATCACTAATTATACACGGTATCTGGTGAAGAGAGGCAGCTGATAACTGCCGCCATCTCATGTCCCCTAATCCTAACACTATGTTTACTGTTTGAAAATAGTGTGGGTTCTATGGTCGATTTTCTTGAATTTATGGGAGAAAAAACCCACTTACCTGTGCCAGATATCGACTGACTTAGGAACTGGTAAAAAAAAAAAGCTCACTAAAAGTTCCTCTTAGTTGATGACTACGACTACAAGTGAACTCACGACGCTTTCTTCGAGCAATTTAACTCTATGGAAAGCACATGCTATTTCCACTGAGCTACAAGGATTTAAGAACTATTAATTTTGTTTTAAGTATACTGTATTGTAAGTCATAGAATAAATGTGTAGAACAACAGGTGTGGCTTTGTTCACTACAGAGTGTATGAAATATATTTGCTTCATAGAGTGAAAGATTGTGGAAGGAAAACAAAAAGATGAGTACATGTGTTGGAAGTGTTTTGAGGACAAGGGGCATAGCAATGAGTTGAACAACAAATGACGGAAGAGAATGATCAATTATAATGAGATAGAGAAAGCTCACACTTACGTAGAGATCTCCACAGATCTCTATGTAAGTGTGAAACATGAGATAGCATGATTAGAGAAATGCCTGGCAGGTAGTATGACACAAAAGCAAAAAAAAAGAAAGTGGGAAAGGAGAAAAATCAGGATATGAAAGCGCAAGAGAGGGGGAGAATAAGGATAGAATTTTGTAGGATGATTCCATGTAGGACAAGCATTCCTCTTGAATGCTTGAGAACAGCATGATGAAATCATGTTTCCCTGGGGCCAAGATTAAAGATGTTAATGATGTAAAGATATAGAGAGAGAGAAAGTGAAAGAATTGATTATCTTGGCTGGTACTAATGATCTAATAGGTGACAAGTGTAATATGCATGAAAATATGAAAGAGTTCCTGGTGCAAGCAAATAAGAAGAGAAATTAAAAATTATTGAGTCTGTCAGCACAGTATGACAGAGGCAAACTGAGATTAATGGCTATGAATACAAATTAAGGGCTGTGAATGACTGCTGCTAAGAGTCAGTGCATACAGATTGTGCAGGAGAAATAGTGTAATTTGTGTATGTGTGGAGTAAATTTGATGAACAGAAGAATATAATGTCTGCCTTATATAAGATGCACTTATATAAGGCAGACAGTTTATATTTGAATGGATTTGGAGTTAGGTGTCTTGAGAAAGGTTCACTGAGAGTTCAGAAGTGCAGAGTCAGAGAAACTAGAATGTTTGTGCATGGGCCTAGGCAACCTAGACACAAGTAAGTGGGAGAGTGATCATATGTTGCTGAATGTACCCACCACACATACTAGATTCTTCAAGTTAGTGGGACAATCAACACAAGGTGTAAGGAAGGTTGTGGGATGAAGGGGATTATTACAATTTTTGTACTAATGCAAGAAGTATTTGGAATAAGGGTGAGGAGTTTCTGGCACTAGTAAGTTCAATTTGGTTAAAACTTATAGGCATTAGTGACACTTAGTTGATGGATGATGATATAGGAGAGAATACGAGTAGTATAGTATTTTCAGAGAGGACAGTGAGAACAGAATGAGGAGGAGGGTTTGCCAGTGACAGCAGGAGAAATGAACCCAAAAAAGAGTAAAAGTACATCAAGAAGAAGAGGAAAACAAGAATGCAGACAACAGTACATTTGAGGCTATCTAGTGTGAGATAGAGGACAACATGGTGAAATATATATATGTGACTGCTATAGGCCAGGGGATATAAGGGAGAACATAGCATTGACATATTAGCATAAAGAATGCAGGTTGAGTAATTATTATAGGGAACTTCAACTATGGGAGACATAGATTGGAAGGAGGAATAGTCAAAAAGAGAGAAGGAAATAGAATTTATACAGCTGCTAATAGAAAGGATATGAGGATATTAGTACTGGATGTGGTAATAGCATCAGTGAACTTTGCAGTAACCAATGAAGCCATGCTACCTCTGTTTGGAGAAGTGATCATGCAATGTCCTGGGAAATTACCATACATGCAGAATTTTCTGTTAAGATGGGATTAAGAAATGGAATTACAAAACAGGTGATTATGACAAACTGAGGAGTCCTTGGAGAGCAGAGATGCTAGTAAGGCATGAAAGATGATCAAGGTGTTTGAAGAAAATGGCATTAAACTGCATACTCAAAAGTCAAGAAGATAAATCAGGTTGGAGTTAAATGGATAACTAACACCATTAAGTAGGAGTTTCAGAAAAAAGAAAAAGTTGTGGACGCAAAGTAAATAGTTAAGTTACTGAGTGATCATTTTGCAAGTGCAAAATGATCACTCAGTCCTAAAGTCCTAATGGGATTATCTTCACCTAGGTAGTAACCTAGGTGAAGATAATCCAGTTACAGATATGACACTGACTAAGGAAATAACAGAGGTGGATGAATTGGAAGTGCTTTTGATATTGCAGAATCTTAATGCAAACATGGGCATAGGATTAGATGGCACATCAGCCAGTGTATTATGAATTATGAGAATGTGCAAGAGAATTAATCCTTTTTAACCAAGCTGTGTAATGTGCACATCAGTTCTAGGAAGGTGCCAAGGGAGTGGAAAGTGGGCAATTAGTTCTACTACATAAAGGAGGCTTCAAGACAGAAGTTGCAAATTATAAGTCACAGTATCTCAGGAGTAGTGGTTAAAGTATTAGAAAGTAAAAGACAGAATATTGCATTATTCATCTTTTATCAACATATTTGCTGCTTGACAAGGTGGCCAAAAACAGCACATCAGACTACGTGAATTTTGGAGAACACACACTGAGAAGCATGGATAACCAGGTGTTTACTGCTCTTTATGAAGCTTTAAGAAAGCTACACCACAACTACTGCATGAAGATCTCGTCGCCTGGATTCTATAAGGATGAAGGAGCGAAGAGAATCCAGAGGCAGTATAAGGTTGTGGGATCTAAGGAATACTCCATATAAGAATAGATTGAAAGCCTGCAGGATTCAAAAGCTAGCTGATAGGCAAATAAGAGAGGACATGAGAGTAGCATATAAGTTATTACATAAAGGTTCTTTCTTTTAAGGTTACATGATGATCAGCATTCGTATTTATAAATTTAGGGACACAAAAACACACATGTTGAAAAGATTATTTTATTAATTATTAATAAAATACTATTTGATGTTTCGATCTCTGTATCAAGGTCATCATCAGAAGGATACATGCGTATAGGGAACAAGCTACATGCTATAGCCCTGTATACCGGTGAACTAAATCTACGCAGTTAATTAATCCTTTTTCCTAGCCTGACCTCTAGCAATAAAAAAAAAAAAAAAAAAAATACAATAAAATAAAAAATATATACATATGTATATATATATTAAAAATAATAATAAATACAACTACAATAAACTGCTATATTAAAAAAAAAAAAATAAATAAATACAACTAAAATAAACTGCTAAAGTCCTCATGTATTAATATTCTTCTAGATTTGTCCAGTCTGATTGTTATTCTAGTAGCAAGGCTTATACGTTGGTCATACATAACTGGTAATTAGCTTATGGAATTAACAACGCATATAAAGAATATTGATTAAACGCAACTTTAACAAATAACTTCAATATTTTGGCAACGTCACGTTGCCATTTTCAGGAACATAAAAATATAGCATGTGCACGCAGGCACTAACAAAAGCAAATGAGGAAGAAGGCAAGAAACTAATATTGTTCCTAAAGTCCTAATAGTGCCCTCTGGCAGGCTAATTGTGTTGTCTTGGCCATTGGGCTGAAGTTCTCATAATGTAAGTCTTCCAAATTTGGGGTAGTTTCATGCACCCAAATTTGGTGAGGTTAGGAACGTTTTTTAGAGCTGCTGAAGATTCTTTGAATAATCTTTCGTATTTAAACTTGCTGCGATGAATTATTTTTGTTTTCTTCCAACGAATTTTATGGTGGGTATCCAAGGCATGGTCTGCCAGCCCAGAGCGGCTGTACTGGTGAAACCGGATGTAGTCTTTGTGTTCTGAAATCCTGATATTTGCTGCCCTGCCTGTTTGGCTAAAGTAGGACAATTTGCAGCTGCAAGGTACCTGATATACACCAGGTAGGTCTAGGGGAAGTGGTTGGTCTTTGGTAGAGCGGATAAGGGATGCCAACTTTTTATATGGTCTATAACAAGAAGTCAGGTCATATTTTTTGAGGATATTGGTTATTTTCTCAGAGGTGCCCGGATGTAGGGGATGGTGATAGATTTAGTGTAATCTTTATTGTGGAGGGGGAAGGGGGGGTTGCGGTTTATTGGTTTTAGTATTCTTTAGATTTTTTGGAGGTTATAGCCATTGGCTAAGAAAGTGTTGAGGATGTGGTTTAGTTCAGTGGTTAGGGCATCATCATCTGAGCAGATTAATTTTGCCCTGTTATACAGTGTTTTTATAACCCCATATTGTTGTGAGGGGGGGGGGGAATTGCTGGTGAATGTATCTGCCTGTATGGGTGGGATTTCTGTGAACAGAGAAAACCAAAGATTCATCAAGCTGACGAGTGATTAAAGTGTCTAGGAAGGGAAGGGTGTTGTTTTCCTCTTTTTCTAAGGTGACCTGGACTCTGGGGTGTTGGTTGTTTAAGTGTGTTAGGAAGGAGTGGAGTGTACACATGCTATAGCCCTGTATACCGGTGAAAACTAAATCTACGTAGTTAATTAATCCTTTTTCCTAGCCTGACCTCTAGCAAGAAAAAAAAAAATAAATAAAATAAAAATAAATAAATAAAAAAAAAAAATATATATATATATATAATAAAATAATAATAAAAAATACAACCCTAGAGCTCATCCAAGCCAAGTTTCCTCCCGATATCTCAGCCCTATTTCAGTTCACAGTGAACTCAGGCTATTTCGTTTACAAGGAAAATTCTACAAACAGATAGAGGGGACATCCATGGGTTCACCACTTTCCCCACCCTTGGCCAACTTCTTTATGGAGACCTCTGAAGAGAAAGCCTTAAACTCTCCCAACAAAAACCCACTATCTGGATTAGATACGTAGATGATGTGTTCCCTATTTGGCCACATTGCTCAGATACACTCCACTCCTTCCTAACACACTTAAACAACCAACACCCCAGAGTCCAGTTCACCTTAGAAAAAGAGGAAAACAGCACCCTCCCCTTCCTAGACACTTTAATCACTCGCCAGCTTGATGGATCTTTGATTTTCTCTGTTCACAGAAATCCCACCCATACATTCACCAGCAATCTCCCTCTGCCCCTCACAAGAATATGGTGTTATAAAAACACTGTATAACAGGGCAAAATTAATCTGCTGAGATGTCGATGCCCTAACCACTGAACTAAACCACATCCTCAACTTTCTTAGCCAATGGTTATAACCCCAAAAAAATCCAAAAAATACTAAAACCAATAAACCACAACCCCCCTTTCCCCCCTCCACAATAAAGATTACACTAAATCTATCACCATCCCCTACATCTGGGGCACCTCTCAGAAAATAACCAATATCCTCAAAAAATATGACCCGACTTCTTGTTACAGACCATATAAAAAGTTGGCATCCCTTATCCGCTCTACCAAAGACCAACCACTTCCCCTTGACCTACCTGGTGTATACCAGGTCCCTTGCAGCTGCAAATTGTCCTACTTTGGCCAAACAGGCAGGACAGTAAATATCAGGATTTCAGAGCACAAAGATTACATCTGGTTTCACCAGTACAGCCACTCTGGGCTGGCAGACCACGCCTTAGATACCCACCATAGAATTCATTAGAAGAAAACTGAAATAATACACTGCAGCAAGTTCAAGTACGAAAGATTATTCAAGGAATCATCAGCAGCTCTAAAAAATGTTCCAAACCTCAACAAATTTGGGTGCATGAAACTACCCCAAATTTGGGAGACTTACATTATGAGAACTTCAGCCCAACGGCCAAGACAACACAATTAGACCACCAGAGGGCACCATTAGGACTTTAGGAACAATATTAGTTTCTTGCCTTCTTCCTCATTTGCTTTTGTTAGTGCCTGCGTGCACATACCATATTTTTATGTTCCTGGAGATGGCAACGTACCGTTGCCGAAATATTGAAGTTATTCATTAAAGTTGCCTTTAATTAATATCCTTTATATGCGTTGTTAATGCCGTAAGCTAATTACCAGTAAAGTTCTGATTGTTATAATATGATTTCCTTCATTTGCTGTTGAATGTTACAAACCCTTCACCAAGTTGTCTTCTTGTAGTGGGATTTTTCTTTTTCTTCGGCTTATTTAGTTGTTAAACAGGTTGTACATGGATCCTCCACATTCTTGGAATGATTAGGCCATCATTTTTGTTGAGATTTGGGTTATGTTTGAGCATTTCACATGAGTTTAAATTTCCTCTCAAACTAGGTTTAAGTGCGGTGTAGGGACTTGGTATTTTCCCAATCAATTCTGTGGTATGTTTGGAGTGCGTGGTCAGAAAGCCCTGTTTTTCCAAAGTGGAGGTATTTAATGTGTCTTTGTGTTCATCTTGTCTAATTGGGATAGTTTACTCTGTTTCCACTATGTATGGTATGCTAAATGTGCATTGTATTTTGTATACCCATGGGTGGGCTAGGTGTGGAAGAGGATCTTTAGAAGAACTGAGTAGGTGTCTTAATTTATTCGGGGGTTTAAAGGTGGTTTTAATGTTGTATTTGCATAGTGTATTTTTTCAGAAATACCTCTAACATAAGGAATACCAATAGCATTCCTGAAATCTTTTTTCTTCTTACTGGTATATTTGTGGAGGATCTTGTGAATAGTTTTTTTACTGTATCCATTTTTTATATATGTTTGGTTGATGATCTTGCATTCCTGGTTTAGAGCTTGTTCATTAGAACTCTGTGTTTAAGGGTGCTTATGACACCTAGCACCCTTAAACACAGAGCTCAAACTATTTGTGGAGGATCCATCTGCAACTTGTTTAACAACCTAAACAAGCCAAAGAAAAAGAAAAATCCCACTACAAGAAGACAACCTGGTGAAGGAAATCATATTATTATTATTATTATTATTAAACAAGACCTCATGGAGTCAAAGACTCATCTAGGAGGTCCTTTTATCTCACACACATCTCATCATACCGGGTCTTAAACACATTCAAACTCCTTGCAGACACCACACTCTCAGGCAAGGCATTCCAATCATTCACAACTCTGCATGAAAAAAACCTGCCTCTCACTCCCCTACTCACACCCTCTTTATACAGTTTCCAGGGATGGCCTCTGGTTCTCCACTGATCTCCCACTATTCTCTGTAGAACTTCTCCACCATTGATCCTATAACAACCCCTTACCAACTTGTAGGTCTCTATCATATCTCCCCTCTTCCTTCTCTCCACTAGACTCTGCAAATTACATCTTTTCAATCTTTCCTCATACTCGACATTCTAGAGGTCAGAAACTACCTTAGTCAGTCGCCTTTGGACCCTTTCCAACATCTCTTCATCCTTCTCAAAACCAGGTGACCAAATCTGGGCACAATAGTCCATGTGTGGCCTAATCAAAGCCTTATACAATGGAACAAGAATCTCCCTACTTCTACAAGTCAGTGTCCTCCTTATCATTCCCAGAAGTCTTTGTGTTGTCTTCACAATTTTGGCGATGTGTCCCCTAAATTTTAGATCCTTATCCACTATCACTCCCAGATCTCTTATTTCCTCTACTTCCAACAATATATTCTCACCAAGCATAAATTCTGCATCCCATCTTTGTTTTCCAAATTTTAAAACCTTACATTTTGCAACATTGAACTCACATCCCCATTTGCTTGCCCAATCACTCAATTTATTCAAGTCTTCTTGCAAGGCCACAACATCTTCACTACTCTTTATGGTTCGTCCCAACTTTGCATCATCTGCAAACAACTGAATATCTCCATCCAAATCTTCGCCAATATCATTAATATACAAGTTAAATAGTAATGGCCCTAAAACAGATCCCTGAGGCACTCCACTAGTGACTTTCCTTTTCCTGGATATTGCACCCCCATACACAACTTGTTGACACCTATCAGATAGCCAGTCTCCAATCCAATGCACTAATCTAATATCCAACCCTATCTGCTCTAGTTTGACTGTCAACTTATCATGAGGTACTCTATCAAAAGCTTTTGCAAAATCCAAGTATATTACTGTGTATCCTTCTCCTCTGTCCAAGGAAGCAGTTACTTTATTGTAATAAGTAGATTACTAAAACACGACCTCCCTTTAGCAAATCCATGCTGTCCATCAAAGATTATACCATTGTTGTCAACCCAACTCTGGATCTTAGTTCTCACAAGCTTCTCCAACAACTTAACCACAACACCTGACACACAGATAGGCCTATAGTTTGATGCTTGAGTTCGATCACCTCCTTTATGAAGTGGCACAATCTTGCCCTCCTTCCACTCTTTAGGGACTTGACCAAGTGCAAGACTCGTATTAAAAAAATATGTCAAGGCAGGTGTCAACTCTCTGGCACATTCCTTCAGAATACGCGGTGATATATTATCAAGTCCCACAGCCTTATTTACATCTAGTTTACTCAACTCCCCAAACACCTCTTGTTCACTTACAGTCAGTCTCTCCTCCCCATCATCAACTGCTCTTAATCTCTCCATGAAGTCACATTCACAAGATTGAAAGATCTTTATGAACTGCTCATTAAGTATCTCCACCACACATTCTGCAACAGCTGTCTTTATACCATTTCCTCCAATCAATGTCATCCTTCCATAATCATTCTTTCTTTTGCTGGCTACATATCGAAAGAACTCCCTAGGATTCTTTTTAGCTTCATTAGCTAACTGCTGTTCATACCTCCCTTTAGCTACTCTCACCAACCAAGTCACTCTCCTTGCCTGGTCTTTGTAGAACTCATGAAATTGGTTACTTCCACTTCTCTTATGCTGCCTCCACAATGCCCTTTTTCTCTGTATTGCATGCATAATCTCTTTATTCATCCATCTCACACCTAACTTATTTAACCTTCTCACCCGTGGTATACATTTAGACATTGCATCCACTAAATATTTTTTGAAAATCCCCCAAGCTGCATTGATCTCTTTTCCAGCTAACTCCTCATTCCATGCTACACCTGCAAGCTGTCTCCTGAGCTCTTCATAATCACCCCCCCTTGTAGCTCCACATATACCCTTTTTTCACAGGGGTCCTTGCACTGCTGGCAACCACCCAAGTAATCACCTCATGGTCATTTTCACCAATTGGTGGATGATTTGATACCTCATTGATAATTACATCCTCCGATGAGATGACCAAATCCAAGACCCTTAATCCTCTTGTGCCCTCTGTTACATACTGTCTGAGGTAGTTATCCCTCAAAAACTCAAGAAACTCATTTTCTTTACTTCCAGTTGCTATCTCTTCATTCCAGTCTATATTGCCATAATTAAAATCACCCTTTTCTTATTTGCTTGGCTTATTTGACTATACATTTCACTATCACCACCATCCACATTACCAGGTCTATAACAACATCCCACCAAGTATTTGATTCTATTCACCTCTATCTCACACCATACTGCCTCAAAACCACTGGCCCCATTTCCCTCTTGCATCTCTACCTTGTATGGACATAACTCTTTCTCTATCATCAATAGCACTCCCCCTCCCTTTTTACCCCTTCTATCCTCACGAAACACATCATACCTTTCCATCTCTATTCCTGTCAGGATGTCATCCTCATCTAACCATGTCTCACTTATTCCGACAATCTCTGGGTGCACAGACGCAATTAGTGCAACCATTTCATCTGCCTTGTTTCTTATACTTCTAGCATTGGTATACAAACACAACAACTCATTTCTGGATCTACAGCTAGTTCCACTGATACCACTCACTCGATGTGATCTCTCCATGCTGGACTGGGGCCATTTCCATTTCTGCTTCTTCATTTTAGAACCCTTTGCAATTCCATCTGTTTCCTTTTGATCCCTGATCATCCCATTACTTTCCTGCCTACACATTCTCTCACCTCCTCTTGGAGCATCCACCTTTCTCACGCTGTGTATCCCTGTCCACCCTGAGCCTCGCCGTTTCCCTGCTCCTCTTGCACACCCATTCTCTCATTTTCTATACTCATACCACTCACTTCCACATTCATTTCCACTCCTTCAATCTCTTCTGTCTTACTCTCCTGCTCTTCCACATCACTCCCCTCTCGATCTGATTCATTCTCTCTATTCACTTCTCTACCTTCCAGCAGCAGTCTCTCCAAGCGATTCACACCATAACCACTCAAATGCAATCCATCGCTCCCATACAGCTCACTTCGTCCCTCAAACTCATTCCACACATTAACAAACTGTACTCCCATCTCCTCACACATTTCAGCCAGAATATCATTCATAATCCTTGCTCTCCACCTCATTTCACCACAATCATACCTAGGCAACACACTGACCACCCTTCCTGTCACACTATTCTCCTTTATCTTTCCAAGCAGTCTCCTGACATTCATTTTGACATGCTCTTTGTTCTCTCTCAAATCATTCGTAACAATTAATACAATTAATTCTTTTGCTCGTTCCCGCCTCATATTCAATGCTTCAATCACTCTACTCATTTTACCGCCTGGAAAACATACCTTGTGCATTTTATCCTCTAGCACACCTTTAATAATGGAGTCGCCATACAACGCCACTCGCTCATCTTTTGTTAACTCTTTCATGCCATCATGATTTATTTTAATAGTTTTGACCTGAATTCTCTTAATTTCATTCCGCATCCATTTCATTTCTTGCTTCATCCAATCCAATTCACCTTCTGAACCTCGCGACACATTCACTCTATCATTAAATCTTTCTAACTTTCTAACTCTCGACCCCCCTCTTCTCACTTTCCCTCTCATTCATTCTTCTTTGTTTCCGGACTTTCGGTCCAACATACGTCCAACTTTCACTATCATTCTTCTCACTTTCACTCTCACATATCTTTCTTTGTTTCCGTACTTTCGGACTAACATGCGTCCAACTTTCGCTATCATTCTTCTCACTTTTACTGTCATTCATCTTTCTTTGGTTCAGTACTTTCGTTCCAACATGCGTCCAACTTTCGCCATCAGTCATTCTTTTTTTGCTATCATTCATTCTTTCGATTTTTTTTTACTTGCGATTTCTGCACCACGCCATTTCTACTTTCATTCGTTCTCTCAATTTCGTTTCTTTCCGCCTCACTTTCGTCCCTTTTAACATCCGTTATGGTTGTCAAATCGCTCTTTTTCTTTTTTCCTGAATTTTTAACATTTTTTCGCCTGTCTTTCTCGCCATCCTTCTCTTTCAAACGTGCACTCGTGACACAATCGGTACTAGCACTTTCTGTCATCAACTTCATATTCGCATTCATCAATTCCTCGTTCAGGTCACATTTCGCACACACCCTTCTTCCATCCGCACTAAACATCCACAAATCATTTATGTAATCGAAGGAATACATATAACAGACCTCACACTTAACGAACCGACTGAAATCCAAATTAAAATCATGGAATGACAATGCCGCCGCCATTTTTTTTTTTTTTTCTCTGCAGGTTACTAGGTCTAATATTAACGTTTTCGTATTTAGTTTAAGCAAGAAAAAAAAAACCCACACTAATAATATCGGTAGCGTACAACGTTTACAGCCGCTCTTACTTAAACAATTACGCATATATACTTAATTATTCCTAGTAAAACTTATCTGAATCAGGAGCTCTTCAAAACACGTTCGTAGCGCTTGACCCACTAGCGCCCTCTTTTATAATAATCAGAACTGTACAAATCCAGAAGAATATTAATACATGAGGACTTTAGCAGTTTATTGTAGTTGTATTATATATATATATATATATATATATATATTTTTTTTTTTTTTTATTATTATTATTTATTTTTTTATTGCTAGAGGTCAGGCTAGGAAAAAGGATTAATTAACTACGTAGATTTAGTTCACCGGTATACAGGGCTATAGCATGTAAATTGTTCCCTATACATGTATCCTTCTGATGATGACCTCGATACAGGGGTAGAAACGTCAAATAGTATTTTATTAATAATTAATAAAATAATCTTTTCAACACGTTTCTTTTGTGTCCCTAAATTTATAAATATGAATTATTACATAAAAGGTTTTATAGGATTATCATATATAAGGGATTTTATAAGCTTGACACTGAAGACTTTTTCAGTACATATAAGGAAAGGAACGAGAATAAGGAGTTGTATGTGCTCACAACCACCTCTGGGTTATCAGAGGTGGTTGTGAGCACTGCATTGGTGAATAATAGAGTGGGTCTCTCAGAGTGACTTTGACTCCATGGAATCAGACTCATCATTGCCTTGACAATGCTCACACTACAACTTCTGCCATATACTTCAATAAAGCGAAGTATATGCAGAAGGATTATGTGCCAGCTGATGGAAACCTCATAATCTGTAACTTCTAGGTTTGTTCCCATAAGATGGTAGCTGAATTACAGAACTATTTTTACTTCTCTACCTTCAAGGGGTTTGGAGCTGTATTGACAACTTGGTATCACTCATGCTGCATGGAGAACAAACATGGGGTGAAGAATTGAAGGTGGAGCTCTTGAATCTAGTTGGCATTTGTTCCAACCAGAAGATATACCTTTTTTTTTTGTAATCTAATAATTTAGCTATAATACTTATATCTGTAATAATAGTTATTAATTACCACACTGTGTTCAAACCACACATCAAACTAGCAACCATCATTTGCTCACAAGAGGACAAACTTCATCCTCTATCACATCCAGGAGTATATGAAGTACTCTGTGACTGTAACTTAGCCCACCAAGTCAGACAGGAATATATAACCATTTTGGAGAACACAAGAAGTATATTCAATACCACAACTTTCCAAAGTGAACACAATCATGCCATATCAGAAACTAATAAAGGTATCAAGTACAAATTAATTTTGGAAATATCTAAAGTAAATCATTAAACAGATAATGAGGGAATTGAAAAAAAAGTTGAAAGAGCATTGGAAGGACACAATACTCAGCAAAAAGAGAAACAAAAAAAAACACTGAATTAGGAAAGATATTGCATAACAATTATCAAGTAGGTAAAATTGATTATACAAAGAAGGTTATCATACGATATGGAGATTCATTTATTAAACGTAACTGATGACAATGTTACTACTTCAAGTTTACTGGATGCTAAAATCAAAGATATAATGAATGTAACTGAAAAATAAAAAAGAAAAGTGGAAGAGAGCCATTCTGGTAATACTAATAAATGATTTGTCTATGATAAATACAGTATGTGAGTGAGAAAGTGAAAATAGCATATTACCTAGATATGATAATATGGAATTAAGAAGCTAACTGATAGCAAATGATTCAATACATAGGCTTGTGAAAGAATGATTGTAAGTTTTTGGTTGAAGGACAGAAGGGATTTACATAAGAGAGATGGCTGGTACTTGAATACATTTGGTATCAGGAGATACTGATAGGGCTATCGGCATACCAGTATCTCCAAGAGTGTTGAGAGGTGGTGAAATGGGTTGACAGAGAATCTATACTTTGCAATGAACAATAAAGGTTTACAAGGGAGAAGGTCATGTTTGAGATAGACAAGGGGAATGGATTACTGATATTTTTGGACTTTGTAATTTATTGGTATGAGACCTGATAGAGAGAGTCAGGGAAACTAAATTACACTGAGAGGAATGGTGCAAATCTAAGTATAACAGAAACTAAGTTATGCAAATATATATTACTTACTTATTTCTCTTCACTCCATTGGAAGCATAGAGCCTTTATGCAACTATATTAATGATAAAAATATGACTGTGTGTTCACCAGTTCAGATTTAAGTATGTATAAGGATGTCTGCATAAGTGAAGCATTAGATATGAACAGATATGCCAGGCATATAAGGAACAAAGTGGTTGAGTATACTGCCTTAGTGAGACATGACTCCCAGAGGTCAATGTACTCACCGGTGTCGATTGTAAAGGGTACAGTATTTATAAGGATAGGCAAGATAGGAGACAAGGAATGTTGATGCTAATGATTTGAATCCAGTTAGGGTAGACAGATTATAATATTAGTTAGTTTTCTGTAGCAGTGAATGTGAGACTATCTGGTGTGAGGTGGAGTCCAACAAGAGCAAATAAATGGTGAGATGTTGCTAGAGACATAGTGGATAACCTGCCAGTGATGATGAAACAGATTGCTAAAAAAACCAATGGATAGTAAACAAGTAATCACAAGTGACTTTAATTATCTGAAAGATTATAGTGCCAGATGGAATTTCAAATAAAAGATGTGACAATTCTGCCTCCAGTTGGTTACAGTGTTGCTCTACTGACGTGGGAAGTAGATAGGAGTATGGATATTCCATTCAGTAAAGATTACATGATGAACTTTAAAGCAGGAAATTATGATTAACTAAAGAGAATACTGGGTTCGATCCCAAGGTATTGGTTGCTAGATGAGAAGGATATCAACGGTGCATGAGAAGTATTTAAAAAAATACATCAATGATGCCATATCGGAATGTGTCCCTAGAGTTCAAAGAATAAAAGAGTGAGAGTGAAATGGATGTGCAATCCTATTGAGCAAGAGATTCATAAGGGGGGAAAAAACAATACTGTGGAGGGAATACCATGTGCATAGGGATGATATCAGTAATGAAAATTATATGGCTCAGGCAAAAAAGAGTTGTGACTGTTTATATGAAAATCTAAATACAAGTATGGAAAGAAACTGGATCTGCAAGCTAAGGAAAACCAAAAAGAATTCAACTATTCTGTTGCAAATAAAAAGAAGAATGAACGTGAAAGAAGAACTCTTGTCAGTGCAGATGGCATGTGGGCAGCAGATGCAGAAGAGATTATTCAACTAATGAGTGCCCATTTTGCTAAAAACTATTAACTCAGTGTATGCAACATTGACTTCAAAGCTGTACATCTACACTGAAGGAAGAAACTCAGGTGTATGAGGAGGCACTAGAGCTATTACATAAACTGAATATGAATTCTGTGATGGGGACTGATGGGACATCAGCATGGATGCTAAAAGTGTTCAGCTGAACTAGCTGTATAATTTGTTCCAGCACAGGAAAGATGAGTAGAAAGAATATGTATTCCCATTGCATAAGTGTAGTGCAAAGACTGAAGTACATAGCTATCAACCTATCAGTATCTCCAAGAGTGTTGGGGATGGTGAATATTTTGGAAAATTTGATAAGAGATTGCATACAGAAATGGGTTGACAGAGAATCTATACTTTGCAATTAACAATAAAGGTTTACAAGGGAGGGGAAGGTCATTTGTTTGAGTAATTTACTCACATTTTAAATGTCATGGTTGAGATAGACAAGGGGAATGGATTACTGATATTTTTGGACTTTTGACAGGATTAAATATGGAAGGCTGTTGCATAGGTTGGAGGATATGGGATTGGATCATAAATTACTAATTTGGATAAGAGGATACTTGACTGACACATTAAAAAAGTGGTGGGCAGATGATGTGAATATACAAGGTTTAAGGTGATCACTGATGGATTCCAGTGATCAGAGGGATACTTCTTGTTCATTGTTATTCAGTCTTTACATTAATGATAATGGGAAAGATTTAACAGGTGACATACAGCTATTTGGTGATGATGCAAAGATAGGCAGGGTAATCAGGAATGTGGTTGATATGCAGTACTTGCAGAACAATTTGAATAGGCTGGAATTGTGGGCATGTAAAATTGGTTATCAGTTCAATATTAGTAAATGTATAGACATAAAGGAGGTTATGCACTTTTGTGTAATGAAATATCTAATGGCATATTATATTACATTGGTAGGATTATGCTAGAAGAAACTGACCAGGCTAGGGATCTTGGAGCATTAGTCGATAGGAAGTTGAAGTTCAAGGACCATATGGCAAAAATTGCAAATACAACTTAGATAACTGCAATGCTGAAACAAATAATGACATATAAAGATATAAAAGTCATTTTGCCTCTTTATGAGGCTTTGATACAACCTTATCTACTGTGATGCAGATCTGGTCTCCTGGTTTCTGAGAAGATGCAGATTCCGTGGAGGAAGTTCAAAGGAGTATGTTAAAAATGATATTAGGATCATGGAATGTAGATTATGAGGAAAGAGAGAGATCTCCAAACTTTTGAAAGGATTATACAGGATACCAGTAGATTGAATTTTTCATTTTATAGAGGATGGTGAGAAGAAGAAAATGCATCCATGGAAGTTGAGAATGAATGCAGTCAAGAAAGGGATGAGAGCTAGATTTTTATCTGATAGAGTGGTGCATCACTGAAATGGATTGTCTCGGGAGGTGATGAGTGCAGGTAGTGTGAATGAATTCAAGAAACGGTATGATATGTGGTCATTCTCATGAGTCCCAGCTGCTTGGAGGTCTCTTCTAATAATAATAATAATAATCCATGGCAAGTCAGGATTGATAGACCATACTTTGGGCCACTCTTTACAACACAGGATTAGACAGAAAAAAGCTATAGTGCTACACTTAAGCCATTTCAAGTCAGAAAGAGAATTTCGGAGCCGGCAGCACTTCCTTAAGAAATATAGCTAAATTAATTGACCAAAAATTTGGAAGACAACAGTTATAAACTTTTTTTTTTTTTTAAATCCAAAATTAGAGCATACCAAAATAGTACTTTGGTTCTTTTGGCCATTACAATTGGAATTATTTCTAACACTGTTCAGTTACTTGAGACTATGTATGGTGACAAGTTGTTTGTGCTCTTATGAAGATGTTGATTTTGAAATCCAGCAAAGAATAGCAGCACATTAATAAATATCTGATTTATTTTATGATGATGTTTAATACTGATAAAAATTAAAACATGTCCATGTGATGAAGGATGATTATTTCCCTACTGCTGAGCAGTGGGATGAATTTCAGGTATGACAAAGAGATTTCTTCAGAAAAATCTACCCATTATATCTTACCTGTTGAATTTTTGGACCAGTTTAGATTATCATTATTAACATCAGATCTCCATTGAGTCAAGACTCATCATCGAAAGTCCACACACTCTCACACTAAAAAATCATTGAGCTATGCTATATCTGCTCTATTCCTCATAGTTCTTCCAAACTTTGCATCATCTGCAAATGGCTGCATATCTTTAGTTATTCTTCTCCAAATATCATTGTCATACAAGTTAAATAATAATGGTCCAAAACAGACTCTGAAACACATCTTTCTGTTTTGGGATACCACTCCCACTTCATAACTTGATACCTATCTGACAGCCAATCAGCTAACCAGTTCGCTAATCTATTATCCAACCTCATCTATGCCAATTTGCCAAAATACCATTTGGCAATTTATTAATAAATCGTTCAAAAAATCCAAGTCCACTGCACACACACACATCTCTCCCTTGTCCAACAAATTTGTTGACCTGTTGGTTTACATAAGTAGACTGTTTAAACATGATCACCCTTTAACAAACTCTATACTGAATTGGCTCTCACCAACACCTAAACCACAAACCCAGACACATACATTAGTCTATAATTTGTAGTCTCAATCTTACCACCCATTTGTGAAATGGTGCAAATTTACTACCTTTCCTAATTGCCTTTTTGCATGACTTTTGTTAATCAAGGTATGGCAATGATGGTGTTAACTCTATAAATACACTATGAGACGTCAAGTCCTACTGCTTTTTTATATACCTCCTGCTCATCACCATCAATCCCACTTCCTCTTTCACCATACCTATACACTCAAGTTTCCCACAATATTACATTCATGAGGATGAAATACCCTGATAACTCATCAACTATAATCAAATACCTCAACTGCAAATATCAAGAGAATTCTCTATTAGTTTTCTTAGCTTGGTTGGCCAATTTCTGCTCTTAATGCACTTTTGCTATCTCCTTACCAACTAAGTCACCTTCCTAGCCTGCTCTCTGTACTGACTCCATAAAGCTTATGTTGTCCAGATTACATGCTTAATCACTTCATCTATTTTACACCTACCTAATTTAGCCTTTTCACCTTTGGAACACATTCAAGCAATGTTGCTGCTGTTAAACAGCTTTTGATTAGTGCTTAGGCAGCATCTGTCTCTTTTCCACCCAACTTCTTTTTCTGAGTTATGGTTGACTCCTAAGTTTTCCATAATTGCTAACCTTGTAATTTCACATATATCCTTTCCTCACAAGAAGTTCTCATATGACTAGATAGAAATCAGGCGATCACCTTATAGTTACTCTTGCCAAATGGAGGGAAATTAGATACTGCATTCACAATCACATCTTTTAATGATATGATCAGATCTAAAACTCTCACCCTCATGTGGCTTCAGTTACATATTGCCTAAAGTAGTTGTCTCTCATGAACTCAAGAAATTAATTCTTCCTATTCCCTGATGCTACCTCTTCATTCTAGTCAGCATCACATAATTTAAATCATCCATAATGACAACCTTTGTTTGCTCACTAAGCCAATTTGTCTTTATCCTCCACATTCCTTGGCCTATAGCAAATCCAACTAAATATCTGATCCTGTTAACTTTCATCTCCATACTGTCTCAAAACACCACTGCCACTATTTCTTCCTTGTATCTCAACCTTGTTAGACATAATTTCCCTGCTTCATTACCAGTGTCCCCACCTCCCTTACTGCCCTCATGAAAAACATATCTTCCATTTCTGTTAATTTCAGTATATCATTCTCATCCAACTATGTTTCACTTACTCCAACCATTTCTGGGTGAATAAACTCAATTCTCTTGGCATTCAGAAATAATCACAGCAATTCATTTCATGGTCTGTAACCAATCTTAACCATAGCATCTTCTCTACACCTAACCCCCCCCATCTCTGTAACCTCCAATATATATATCCCCAGACTCACAATGCATATATGTAGGTACGAGGATAACCAAATTCTTGTGTTGACCATCCTCATACAAACATTTATTAATGTTTCCAAATCCACTCTCCTCCCACTGTCTGCTCCAGTTTCCCTATCCGTCTTGCATTCCTGTTCTCATCTATCACACCACTCTTCTCTCCATTCACATAGTTGAGTCTCAGATCAATCTCACTCACGTGCTCTTTCACATCATTCATTACGCTCTCTTCTAGTAACTACCTCTCCAGTTCATCAAATCAACTCACACAGAGTCCATTTAAATGCAATCCATCTCTTTTATACAATTCATTCATTCCTCAAATGTGTTCCACATATCAACAAACTGCACCCTTTTCTCTACACAAAGCTCTACTAGCATACCATTCATGATTTCTGCTCACCATCTCAACTCATCATTGTCATGCATTGGCAATACACTGACTACCTTTTCTCCCACACTACTGTCTTTCACCCTAATTACATTCTTCTTGTGCCCAACAAAATCATTCATTTCCACAACCACTCCACTACTAACTCCTTTGCACATTTACTTTTTATGTCTGAAGCATCAATTATCCTGTTCATCTGGGAAAACAGATCTTGTGCATCCTCTAATTCATCACACTTTTAATATTGGAGTCTCTTTACAGACTCATTCTGAGTCATTGGCCACCGTTTTTTCCCACTCTTTTTATTCTTTTTGCATTCTTCCATGCATACACCAACTGTCTAATCTCATTTTTCATCATCCTATTTCACATCTTAATTACCTCATTCTTCAAGTCTTGCATTCCAGCTCTCTCTCTCTCTCTCTTTCATGCTCTCTTTTGTACTGTCAATCATTCTTACTTTTTTCCATCATTCATATTTACTTTCATTCCTACAATCACACTTACTTTTGTTCCTTCATCATGTTCTCTTCCATTCATGCACTCACTTTTATATAATGAACAAACCTAGATTAAATTCTGCAAACCTTCATTAACTGCTGCGTCTGTCATTTCTGCCCATTGTTTTATTGCTTCATGTTTTCTAAGATCATCATCATCACTTTCAAACAGTTTCATGAGTTCATAACACATTAGCAATTACTCCAAGTTTTACACTATCACTTGCTAAACATGCATCAAAAACTGTATCTCATTTAAAATAAATGACATCTGTGCAAACAATGTTGAATGACTTGAGGAAAATAAGAGGAATGTTGAAAAGCAATTTGCATAGTTCTTGCATCATTTCTGTATTTTCAGATTCAAGGAAGAAAATAGTGAATTTAATTGGCAGAAAAAAATCAAAAATAAGAAATAATGGAAAATACACAAGATAAAACATGAAAAGCCAAACATCTTTAGATAATGATAGACTAGTTCTAGGAAATATATCTGAAATGACTTTAATTAGTAATCGAATTCCCTTGAATAACTACTTATGAATAACTTAAAATGTATTACAAATTTTTTATAGTCAAATGGGAGATAAGATATTATGATTGTCTAACACAATATTTCATGATTGGTTTCCAAATCAGTAAATATTTTCTAAATTGGAAACCTGAAAAACCAATTTGATCAGCTCTTACATTTCATTTCAACATAAAAAACACTGCTAACTGCATTTAATATTGCATTCATTATTATTTAAATAGTTTTTTCTATAATGTATTTTGGTGATTATAATTAAGTGAAGCTCACATTAAAAAATGCTGGATAACTAAAAATGCTTTTTTTAAATGTAACCTCAGCTCAAAGATAATAATTTCACCAACACATGACTTGATTAGCTAAGAGTTATCCATACACTCATCATCATCATTTTGATATTTTTATATTCAACAAAAAATTTATATGTTAACATTCAAAAATTTATAAGTGCCAGTTGATTCTAGATTTAATGTTTACTTAAATTAATAATTATTTTAAAGTTTCATCAAAGAAAATATATCATTCAGCTATTAGCAATAAACTCATTAGCCTTATATTTAACAACATACCAATGACATGCTAAGCAACATATCTGAATGCTAATATCTACAGAATAATCTATAAGTTGCAAAAATGCACAGTACAAAATACAATAGCACCAATGAATACCGAATGCAATATCCTTAACTACAACTATTGCAGTGAGTTATAACTAAATTACATAAAGAAGCATGCTTTGTTAGTTAACACTATAAAGCCATTAAAAATAATAACAGCAAACCCATAAAACACAAAACAATGTTGAGCACAACTATTCACCACCACCATCAAACCACCACCACCATCGTCACAAAATACATCTAACCCTCACAAGATACATCCAAACTTAAGCAGAAGTGTAGCACAGCACCACAGATACCAACACACAACAACAGCGTGACTTACTGAGATGCCACAATATTGTTGTGGTGGTGTGCTTTCCGCCTTTGATGGCACTGATTTCCATGGAACTAGGCCAGAAAGACCAAGAAATACTTAATGAGTATTGAATTTATTTCAATGGATTTTCAATTCTAAAAACTTATTTTGAAGCAAGTTTAGGTTTTATATGAATAAAACATTTCATTTTATCATTATTAACATTTCAAATAAACTCTCTCAAAAGAAAGGATGGTTAAATAAATAATTTGCATTTAATATCAATCAAATTTTACTGTTAAATATAGCAAAAAAGTAATCAATATATTTTTTTTTCTTTAGAAGAAAACATGCACTAGAACATAACTGGAATATTTTCAGTAATAAGTACTTCAATCTTTGCAATACACATACAAAATGCTCATGATTTAAAAAACACAATGATATATTCTTATCATTAATTAAAGAAAAAGTTCTACTATTTTCCATTTCACACTCACTATTTATACATAATAGTATATGCAGAACACTAACATGATTTGAACTAACAGTGTAAACAAATTAAATTTAAGCAATATCTACTGAAATTAGCAATTACATATTCCACTACAAATTGTAACCATTTCAAAATCTCTTTCTGATAATTATAATCTGATGAATTTTCTCTATACACACATATTTACAATATTATTATGAATAATAATATTGTAGAGTGGGTAGGGAAAATGTTCTTTGGTCAGAAAGACTCGATTTGAATTCTTCCTCCCTAGGCCAGAGGAAGGCAAGATAGTGGTCTCATATACAGGTGGCAGAGTTTTCCTCCCAGAAATTTCATTCGCTTTCCCCCTCCCTGCAGAACATAGAATAAAATATGATTGACAGGCATAGCAGACTATGCTGATAACTTTAAGTACCCTATCACTGTATTAAGTTTCCAATTACTTAGTTATGACAAGCTGTTGGGTCTAGCATGTTAAGATAAAGAGGAGATATTAAATTCTGTATTAGTATTTAGTGCATTCTCTCCTGATTTTGCATAAAGACTTATCTTTACGCAAAACAAATACAGGCAATTCCTGCTTTATAAGATCACAGGTTTAGGAGTTAGTGTTTCAATTATCAATGAAATTGAAAATATGAATATTAATTGCAATAAATAATTACTAAACATTTATACATACAGCTATATATACAGTACTACTATGCATGTGCGTTTGTTCAGGCAGATGAGGGTGCCTCACCTACTCACACAGAAGGAACACAAAGTTCATGAGTTTTAGATTTGGTCATAGCATCAAAAGATCTGATTATAACCGAGATGGAATCTCTTCCCATGGTTGGAGAGAGTGACCATGAGGTTTTGACTTGGAAGATGAATAGACATGCAGAAGTATCAAAGAGAAAGGAATCTATTTGGAATTGTAAGGCAGGTGATTATAATAGTCTTAGAAATTACAGTAGCAAACAAATGAATCTGAACAAGCCAAATTTTTGTCAAGTTTTTTTTTAGTTCACAATAATTTTGGTTTGAGTTTCAGTTTACTATTTTCAATTTTGGTTTCAGTTCACTATTTTTGTTAAGTGCTGCATGTTTTAACTATTTCTACAATATTTATTAATAGTGTTGCGCATTTTTAATAGTATAAACAAGTTGACATTCATAGAGTTTTATTTATTTTGTGCAGCAATAAAATGGATACTCTCCAAGAAAGCATTCAAAAATATGTACTCTTTCTAGCATACATCCATGACTCAAAGACAAACTGCCAATGAGTGTGGTGCTGATTTGGGTACTGTTAGGAAAAGCAAAATGAATCCAAAAGGAGAGCAAGCACCCTATGTTTGCAAATCAGCGGCTGAGAATACTTCTTCTGTCCACCTTCAAGAAGCTCCTAAACACTCAGCTAAAAAGATGTTCTAAGGTTGTTTTACACATGACGGTCCAGGATCACTTGTGCCTGTTGATGGTGTGAAGAAAAGTAAGCAATACATAAAAATACTGGAGAAAAGATTGGTCCTACAGATCCTGAAAGACAAAGATCTTCCAAAATGATCTAGCTCCATGCCACACATAAAAAAAAAGTGAGAGTTCCTCAAAAATCACAACATCCAATTGCTTTAGTGGCCAGGTAATTCTCCTGACATTATCCCAATAGAGACCAGGAAAATTAAATTGTGATACAAAGGATAACTTCATCGAATCCACAGAAAGAAAAATGTCTTGTATGTTGGTAGAGTCCATTCCTAAGCAAATTAATGAACTTATTAGGAACAGAGGAGCACATGTAAATTATTAGGTAAAGTTGGAGTTTAATTTTTGTCCTTATTTTCTTATGGAAATTCTTTAAAATGTGAGTGTGCGGATTAATTTGTTTGCTATTGTAGCTTGGAACAGTTCAGTGGATGTTTATTATACACACGTATTCACAAGAATATAGTAATTTTATTACTGCAAATATTTCAACCAGAAACTAACCAGTCATCATCATCAGTGCATTAGCATAATCACAAGGCGAGTTACAACAAAGAATGTTAATTCTATTTACAGAGTTGAGCCATGTGCTAGATGCCACCTAGTGTTGAAAGTTTTTTCACTTGGTTATACTATAAATTGAAGATGCTAAGAAATTATGTTCTTGGTTTCATCCTTTATCTAAGTGTACACAAACAAAGGTTGCATGTGAAGTAATTTCATGACTGGACTACTTTTATATAGAAGCTAATGACTTCACGTCATTTGCCTTAGTATTCCAAAATGCAATGCACATATCTTTACGGACCTATATAATTCTCTACATTATGGGAAGGGCGACTACCCAGACTGGTTTCAACCTTTATTCAGCTCTCATTGAGGTTGTCATTACTTTAACCTTGGTATCATTTCTGGTTCTGGCTCCCACTGATGAGACCTCAATAAAGGTCTCATCAGAAACCGGTCTGAGAAACCCTTCCCATAATACACAGCATTACACAGGTCCATAAAGATATGTGCATTGTATTATGTGATACTAAGGCAACCGACATGAAGTCATTAGCCTCTACATACAAGTAGCCCAGTCGTGAAATTACTTTATGTGCAAGCTTTGTTTGCTTACACTTGGATAAAGGATGAAACCAAGAATATAATTTCTTGGCATCTTTAACTTAGAGTATAACCAAGTGAAAAAATTTTCAGCAATAGCAAGCTGTATACTGCAAGTGAAGAAGAGAACACAATTTGGTGGAAAGTGGAAGACAAACAATATCAAACAAGAACTGCAGGTAAAAAAAGAGATTATGGAAGAGATATAAAAAGGATGGAGAGCAGATGCATGAAGAATATAAGACTCAGGCCAGGAGACTGACTGGTATGGTAAGAAAGGCAAAATTGGAATATAAGAAGGAATTAACCCTGAGCTCCAAAGAAAATCCTAAGGAATTATTTCATTATGTAGCCAGCAGGAGGAGAAATGATTGTGGGAAGAATGACATTGTTGGATAAAAATGAAAATAGAGTGATTGATGCAAAGTGGAGTTATTCAATAATAAATTTAGTTTAATCCTTTATTCAAGTGTGAGCAAACAAAGTTTGTGCCTGAAAGTATCTTCAGAACTGGGGTAAGGTAGTACAACACCAGGCAACTCGTTGCAAAGGTGGAGCAAGTTAACATCACTACTATCTCAGTATTTCCCATAATGCAAAACACATCTTGCAGATATGTATAATGTTATGCATTAAGGGAAGGGCCACTACCCAGACTAGTTTTGACCTTTATTGAGGTCTCTTCAGTGGGAGCCAGGCCCAAGTGGAGATACCAGGCAGAAGCATTAGTAAGGTTAGGAGGAGGGCAAGATAGTGCCATTGCATAAGGGTGATAGCAGATTGTAAGTGCCAACCTATAGACCAATTTGTATTTCATCAGTAGTTATGATTTTGGAGAAATCGGTGAGGGATCATTTACAGCATTGGGCAGATGAGGGTAATGTCTGTGAGAGTCGGCATGGATTTGTTAAGGAGCACTTTGTTTTAGTAATCTGATTGCCTTTTATAATAAAGTGATAAAAGTGGTTGATGAGGGAAAGGCATATTCTGCCAGTTTTTTGAATTCTACAAAGGCATTTGGCAGAGAACCAGATGATAAGCTGATATTCAGTTGCAGCACATGGATTTAGATGTCAGGTTAGTGAAATGAATTTGGGATTGGCTGCCTGATAGGTATCAGAGATTTGTGTGTGAGGGAATGGTTTCAAGGAAGTAGAAGGTTACATGTGGGGTTCCACAGGGCTCAGTACTGGGACCTATATTGTTTAACCTTTATATCAATGACATTGTCAATGGATTGCAGGGGGAATATTCAGTTGTTTGCAGCTGATATGATATGATATGATAAAGGGAAGGATTAATTATTAGTAATACTGCAGAGGTAGTAGCCCTGCAAGAGGATTTGAATAAACTAGACAGATGGGCATATGAGTCGAGCAGTGTCAGCTTAATTCAATTTGATATACATTGATGGGAGGTTGCATATTCTGTTTGAGGAATTGTATTAAAGGAAGTGGTCTTCCTTCACACTTTAGGTCTTCTTACAAAGCAACATCTGCTCTACTTCTCATAACTCTCCAACTTTGCATCATCTGCAAACAACTGTATATCACCATTTAAGCCATTTTCAATGTCATTTACATACAAATTAAACAACAGTGGCCTTAAAACAGACCCCTGGGCAATGCCATGCCATTAGTGACTTTCCTCTTCTGGGATAGTACTCTCCCCATACTGCTGATACCTATCACAGCCAATCTCCAATCCAATGAACTAATCTACTATCCAACCTCATCTGTTCCAGTTTAAACTACTAGTTTATCAAATGGCAATCTATCAAAAGCCTTCGCAAAAATCTAAATATACTGCATATGCACCCCCCCCCCCCCCGTCCAATGCATTCTTCACATTGTTATAATAAGTAAGCAAATTGCTAAACCATGATCTTCCTTTAGCAAAACCATGCTGTCCATTAAAGAGAATTCTACTTCTTCCATCAAGTTCTGAATCCCTGTTCTCACTAGCTTCTCCAACACCTTGACCACAACTTAAGACAAGCAGATTGGCCTATAATTCGAAGCCTTAGTCTTATCAACCCCTTTAAGAAGCAGAACAATTTTGCTATCTTTCCACTCCTTTAGAACTTGGGCTAATCTAAGACTCATGTTAAAATGTTCCAGGGTGTTAACAACAGCTTTGCTAAAGCTGTTGTTAACTCCCTGGAACATTCTCTCAAGACAAGCAGTGATATACCATCAAGTCCCATGGCCTTGTTGACATCAAGTTTACTCATTCCTCATATACCTCCTGCTCACTCACCATCAGTGGTTCTTCCCCTATTCCCACTGCTCTCAAGTTCTGTATTATTTCCACACATTGGTGGAATTGTAGTATAAGAAACTGATTGTGCCAGCAATCTTGGGAAGGAATGGAGTTTAAGTAGATAGGAAATTGAAGTTTAAGTGCTATACAGCAAAGACTGAAATACAAATCAGAGGATAATTGAAATACTGAAAGAAATGTTTATATTTAAGGATGTCAGTTTGCCTCTTTACAAGGTTTTTGATATGACCTCTCTGTCTCCACATTACCTCTGAAACCAGGAGACCAAATCTACAGTGATTAGTCTGGGTCTCCTGGTTTCTGAGGTGTGGTAGAAACAACAGAAAATGCCACGAATATCAGGACCATAAAATGTAGATTATGAGGCTAGATTGAAAATTTGTGGACTATGGATGATTGCGAACAGGAAAAAAGAGAGCAATATGACAGATCTACAAACTTATGAAAGGGTTATATAGGATAGCAGTAAATGGAATTTTCCATTTTATGGAAGGTGGGAGTAGTGGCGCGCACCCAGAGGGGGGGGGAGCTAAGAGGCCATAGTCCCCCCCAAAAAAAAAGAAAAAGGGAAAAAAAAGAAAAAAAACACTAGAAAATTTTTCAAAAATCTTTTACTAATTAAAATTATTATTTTTTATTTATGTTGTGTTGTGTCTTCTCTTTCTGTACTACTTATGAATTAGCGATCATTGCAGATGTTCAGTCATAGGTCGTATGCAATGCATAGTGTGTATTCTCAAATTGTCTACTCAACCCCCCCCCCCCCACCCACCCAGATTAAATCCTGAGTGCGCTACTGGGTACGAGAGGAGATTCATGGAAGTAGAGAATGAATGCAGTCAAGAAAAGGGTGAGAGAGATAGATTTTTCTCTCGTAAAGAGGAAAACATTGAAAAGGCCTCCCTTTAGAGGTGGTGAATTGCAGGTAGTGTGAATAAATTGAAGCAATGGTATGACAACTGGTGTAAGTGATGTGCAAAACAAAATTATGCCTATTGCACATATGCCAAAATTGGCTTATCTCTAGGTGTTGTTATAATGAATGGTGTCTCTATACAAGAACACAGTTATGAAATTGAGATGTCATGCTTATCTGCAATCATTTCCTAACTAGCCTTTATAGCATGGGAGTATATATTTTGCTGAAACATAAACAAATATGTTCACTTCCAGCATTGTTTGGATCATTTCAGTTGGGTGTATGTCATGATAGAACTAAGTATCTCATTGACAGAACTAGATTTTCATCACTGTCTTGGCTTCATTAGCATGATATAAGGCAGGGTTTTCCAAATTGTGTTCCGCAGAAAGTGAACAAGTGTTCCTTGATGTCAGTGACCAAGCCGTGTATTTTTAAACATGGAAGTAATTCAGGAAAGGGAATACCACTGTTTATAACTGGTCATAAAAATTGCCTGCAAGCTGATTACAACAATAGGTGGCATATTCTCTGTTCTCGAAACTGAAAGAAATAACATCTGTGTTGCAAATGTCAGTGACCAAGCCGCATATTTTAAAACATGGAAATATTCATGAATTATCGTTAATTTTCACACATCGAAATCTTTCAACATTCGGGAAAGGGAATACCGCTGCTTATGACGGGTCATAAAAATTGCCTACAAGCCGATTACAACAATGGGCAGCATATCCTCTGTTCTCAAAACTAAACGAAATAACATCTGTGTTGCAAATGTTAGTGACCAATCAGTAAGGAATTATAAAGAAGGAAGTTAAAGAAGATAACTGAAATTGAAGATCAATGTAGTCTGTATCCAGTTCTCAAATCTAGCAATACTGAATACTTTCTTCGCAAGTTTGTACTGTAGGGTGAAAGTGTTTTTGTTTCGAAATCATAGTGCAGTGATTTTTTAAAAGTAATAGGCCTACATATTTAAATTTTAATATGAATAAGAGACAAGGAATTTTGTTTAATTTTGGTGTTAAGAAATCTCTTACTGAAGTTGTTTGTTCGACGCAACAGATAGTGATTCATCCACCTCCAGCCTACAAAGCGATCTCCAGGATGTACAAAAGGAGGGGAAAACTACCAGCAAACAAAAGAAAAAGTCTGCATTCACTCGTAAGTACTTATAATATTATAAGTTTTTGGTCATCAGAATGGGATATGTCAGTGAAAATCAGCACAAATTAATTTAATGATGTTGGGCTGAGGAATGTATAATATGCTACAAGATTTCATTAGTCCAATGATTGATAACTGATTTAAATGTAATTTTATATTTGTCAACATGTCACACCGTATACATAAGTGTACTAATACTCTCTATGATTATGCCATAATTATTTAATACATTACAAAATAACCAAGGTGTTCCATGAAAATTTCAGAATTTGCAAAGTGTTCCGTCATAGAAAAAATCTAGGAAACGCTGATGTAAGGTACTTTTCAGATGTTCCTTCAATTTCTGGAAACATGGAAATCAGATGGAGCTAAGTCTGTACTGTATGGCAGGTAGCTTAAGACAGTAAAATCAAGATGTGAATCTTCCAAACACCATTTATTTGTGCACATGTGTGAGGAAACACAATTTCATATGAAAGAAAAAACTGCTGCTTGTCAGGGCAAACTCTTCACATGTATGCTTTCCATTTGCAGTGCATTCCAATTGGAGCTTAGGATTAATTGTGGTACCAGCAGGCATTAATTCTGAATGCACTCCACTATTCTTGTCCCTAGAAATATAAACACATTAGCACAAAAATATTTTAATATTTGCCAAATATTTCAGTCTGAAATTAACAGACTATCCTCAGTGGCTTGATAGGAACAGTTTTTACAAGGTGGAATACAAACAATTGATCATGTAGAACAAGCCACGTGATGTTACATTGCTAAGCACTAAAGAGAGGTAAATTTTATCAGAGTGATGAATAAATTATAGGTATTAATTCACAATTTCATATAGTAATCTTAATTTATAAATTCAATTAATTGAATTTTATGAGGAAAATTATCTCTCTTTAGTGTTTAGCGATGTAACATCACGCGGCTCGTTCTACTTTTGAATGATCAATTGTTTGTATTCCACCTTGTAAAAATTGTTCCTATGAAGACACTGAGGATAGTCTATTTGGCAAATATTAAAATATACTTGTGCTAATGTGTTTATATTTCTTAATTTAATGTCACAAGCATCTCTCAAGAATAGAAATCTTGTTCCTACCAAGAACTCACTGCCAAGGATTGTAGACTATATACAAACCACTATTGAAAATTAATGTCTATGGCATTTATCCTAATGAACAATTTTCATCTGATAATGAATATCAACAAAGGAGTATTTTTCAGTCATATCAGTGTTTGCTGTTTCATTGCACTGTCTTCTCACACTACTATTTTTGTTGCTAATAATTCATAAACCTCTAGTTATAGAACTGTAAATATACCAAAACATGGAAAAGCCTGATGAATAAGTCAAGTTCACATAGCTATGTTAGTTTGTTTCATAAAAAACAAGAACAAAATAAAATAAAGAAGTAAATAAATGATTCAAATTAAGTGGATATTGAATCCAACATTATTTCCAACAAGATTTTGCATTGCTGAAGTATAGCCTTTTAGCTCTCTTTTTTTTCAATAAATAAATGAGTTATAACCTTTCAGCACATTTCCATACTTTTTTTTTTGTAAGCTAAAAAGTATTATCTGTAATACTTGTTACTTAATAAAATCCTAAATGTTGTACCTACTGCTCTCAGTTTTTTTTTTTTTTATCAAATTTGTTGAACTTCTTTTCTATAAAATAAGTATAGGTTTATTGTTTATTATTTTTTTTTTTAATCACAGACTTAACAATTTATCAGTCCAATGTTTTTACTTATTAACAGAGTGAGATTATGCAATAACTGCTGGTATCAATAAAGTGGCATACAAAAACATAAAAATGCAATTTGTGGGAATAGATCTGTCAAAATCAAAAAAGATCATAAGGCTACGGGATTCTGTGTGTGATATTATTATTTTATAGTAAATAAAATAATACAGGAGTGGTTATTCAACTTACAGTACATTACAAAGGATTGTAAATAAAGTAGTGGTAACAAATGCACAAAATGTGAAATAGCTTATTTATCAAGTCTATACAATTACATCCTTTCAATGTAATATCCTGTCATGTTCTGCATCTGTTTCCAAATTTGTGGGAGCTTCTGGATACCATTAGCAGAGTGTTGCCTATTGATATCAGTGATAGTGCGACTTACTGCTCGAAGAATGTCTTGCACATCATGGAAATACAGACCTCTAAGGGTTTTGGGGAAGAAGTCAAAGTTATAATGACTCATATCTGGTGAATATGGAGGACATTCCAAAGTCTCCATCACCAATTGTGACACATGACATTGTGCAGTGTTGTGCAACAAATGGGATAGTATCATGCTATGCCCTTTGAGCACAGCATGATGAAGAATGACACCTTGAACACTGTAGTGCAACCATCAGCATGACTAACTTTTCTGGGTTCCTGGTAAAGTTTCTTTCAGACAGAGTGATCCTGAATGGCACCATTTGTTGGATTGTTCTCTTCAGTTCAGGTTCATAATCCATTCCCCATGTTTCATCAATGGCTATGATACGATTCAAGAATGCATCCCCCTTCATTTTCATATTGTTCCAGATGGAGGCTGCAATCATGTACTTGTGCCATTTTTGCATCTCAGTCAAGTGATGTGGAACCCAAGCTAAAATTTTGCACATACCGAGCCTCTCTTTTAGGATGTGACAAACACTTTGATGGTTTATCCCAGTTTCATGAGCCAACTGGCATACAGTCCATTGCCAATCAACCATGAGGAATTCCTGAACAAGTTCAAGATATTCATCCAAAATAGCAGATCATCCTACACAGTGATTACCATCCAGGTGATATCGCCCCACACAAAATGCACTGATGAATCTTGTGATAGTCTGGTATGGTAGGGCACTGTCGCCACAGGCTTTTTAAGTCCACAATAACAGTCACTTGCAGATTTACCTCGTGCAACCTGGACCTTGGTCCAGGATCATTGTTCTAATATTGTGAACATACCTTAAAGCATAGCACACTAAGATATTAACTTTAACCACTTCTCCACACAAGGACACTTGTTAGAAGGGTCATGTTGCCTTGTGCACAAGCACAGTACATACAATTAGTGCCTCTATTTGTTAAGAGTAACATTTGAGTTACTAACTAGATCTCCTGACAGTATTGCCACTGCTTTATTTAACCTTCATAATATTGTGGATGGACAGACACTTGTGAAGAAAGAAGAAACTTGTTAATGCTTATATGAGGAGAAGATACATAAGAAGGAAAACAGAATGAAGAAAAAATAAAATTAGTTCTGTGCATTTGAAGTTAACTGTGAAAGGGATACTGAATAGCTGATGCATATGTTTTAACAGATTTAGAGAGAAAGAAGGGTAATTACCAATGACAATTCTAATGAACAAGGAATATGGAAATATTTTAAATAATGCAATAGGTAGAAATTGAATGTCTATATATATATATATATATATGGAGTGGATTCATCAAAGATGGATAATTAATCCCGAGTGTTCCCTCCGGATTCAATGATGAGGTGTACTGATTCGATGATAAGAAGTTTACTTGATAAGAAAGTGATGAAAGCATGTTTTCCAGGTGCAATTTTAAAGGATTTTATGCCGAACAATGGAGCGAATGAGTTGATTATACTGGCTGGCACAAATGATTCGAAAGGTGAGAAATTTGCAATGAGAGAAGATATGAAAGAGTTGTTAGGAAGCAAAAATGAAGAGCAAGAAAGTAAAGATTGTGAATCTGCTGCCTCGGTATGATAGGACAGAAATGAAAAGAAGGGCCATGATTGCCAATGAGAAGATTGTGCAGGAGGAATGGTGTATAGTTTATTGAGGAATGGAGTGAATTTGATGGACAAAAGGAATTATATATGCCTCACAGACTACATTTAAATAATTTTGGAGTTAGATATTTGGAGAGTGTGGTAGTGCAAAAGAAGGGAAACTAGAGATATTGGGAGGATGAAATCAAGCATGTGTCGGGACACCACTGTGATAAATTATTACGGGCACAATAATGATTATGCAATGCCAAACAGGATTTCGCAGGTCTCCAGTTTAAATGGATTGGTAATGACATTACACAAGGGTAACTATGGGTACAAAGGAACATTGAAATGCATGCACATGAATGCAAGAAGTATCAGGAATAAAGGTGAGGAGCTTTTTATTTATTTATTTTTATTTTTTGATATCGGTAAGCTCAACTTGGCCAAAAAGTATAGGCATTCAGTGAGACCTGGTGGACTGAAAATCATATAGTTACAGGGATAGAATGTAAAGAGTATTGTATTTTCAGGGAGAATACATGGAACAGGACAGGAGGTGGGGTATTGCTGATGATAGCTGCAGAATTACAACCAAAAAAATTAGAAGTTAAAGAGGATATTAGGTCTGAGGGAGATGGTTTATTTGAGGCTGTCTGGTGTGAGATAGAGACAAATAGGACAAAATACATTGCTGGGTTCTGCTATAGACCAGAGGATCCACAGGAATATGCAGATGCCATGTATCAGCAAATCAGCACAACGAGTGTCGGCTGAAAAATTATTAAGGGAGACTAACTATGGGGACATCGACTGGAAGGAGGAAAGGGGGGCATGGCAAGATGGAAGTGGGATTTATACAGTTGCTAAGGGATATTTACATGAAACAATATGTTACAGAGGGGAAAAGGGATTTGAGGGTGTTGGATCTGGTAATATCATCAGAAGATGTATCTATAACCAAGGTAGACAGACACTCTGCCTCCAACTGGGGAGAGTGACCATGCAGTCTTGTTCTGGGAAGTTGCCAAACGTGGCATTCTCTGTCAAAAAGAGATTTATGTTCAACTATAAGCTTGTGATTATGAGACTCAGGAGTCATCTTGGAACAGTGCCATGACTTGAGAAGCTACAAGGAAAGAATGTCAGTAGTGCATGGCAAGTGGTCAGAGATTGCTTGAGGGTAGCAGTATCAGACTGCATACCCAAGGTCAGGAGGAAAAACCAAGTTGGAATTAAGTGGATGAGTAGGGATATAAAGCAAGAGCTGGAAAAAAAGAAAACATTATGGAGGAAATATAAAGAAAAAAATGATCATACTCATGAGTAGTACAAAGCAAGCAAGATGGGCGACTAGTATGGTAAGAAAGGCTAAATCAGACTATGAGAGAGAATTAACAAAAACAGGTCGAAGCAAACCCAAACGAATTATTTCGTTATGTAACAAGTAAGAGGAAAAATGACTGGTAGAATGACAGTGCTCATGGTAGGAAGGTGACTAAACCAACAGAAACAGTTGAGATGCTGAGTGATCATTTTGCAAAGGTGTAACCAGGTGGTGATTTTACAGTTGCTGATGTTACAGAGATGCATATCAATACTGAGGTAAATGAACAGGTGTTTAGAATACAGTAAACCCTCGATTTAACGGACTTCGGATTTAAGACAAAATTTCCGGTCTGTATGTCACATGTGAAAATTAACACCCTGTTAATTTTAAAATGCTTTTAACCAAGATTTGCTTATAATTAAATTAACAAGTTATTTTTTGTTATTAATTTCCTTTTATTTTTAAACAAATTTTGGCAAATAGGCCATCATATGTTGGAAAAACACTGTAGTAATTTAGCCAACATAAATGAGTCACCGCTCACCCTCCACACAAAGAAACCACTCCTTATCCTCTTGTGCACAGCTTCCTTTCGTAACTTCCAGGGATGGCCCCTTGTCATCGCTCCTTCCCGCCGTTCCACCAAGTGAAAGAACTCTCCAATGTCTACCCTGTAACTGCCTCTCAACAGCTTAAAAGTCTCAATCATATCACCTGTCCTTCTATCTACCAAACTCTGCAGTCCATACTCCCTCAGTCGATCCTCATAACTCATATTGTATAATCCTGAAACCATTTTTATTATCTGCCTCTGTACCCTTTCCACGGTCAATTTATCCCCCTCAAATCCTGGGGACCAAATCTGAGAGTAGTCTGATCAGGGTCTTATACAATGGAATAATAACTCTTTTATCTCTGCAGTCAGCGTCCTCCTCAGTATTGCAGCAATCCTCTGAGTTACCCTCACCACCTTTGCAATATGCTCTCTGAATTTCAGTTTTTTGTCAATCATCACCCCCAGATCTCTTGTCTCCCCTACTTCCTCCAGTACAGCTCCTCCAATTGAGTATGCATCCTCCCATCGATGGATCCCAAAACCTCAAGACTTTACATTTTGCTGTATTGAACCGACACCCCATTCATTTGCTCATCTATCTAGTTTATTCAAACCCTCTTGCAGGGCTGCCACATCTGCACTATTACGGATAACCTTTCCCAGCTTCACATCATCCACAAACAACTGAACGTCCCCTTGCAATCCATTGACAATATCATTGATATAAAGGTTGAACAATACAAGTCCCAGTACTGAGCCCTGTGGAACCCCACTTGTAACCTTCTGTTTCCTTGATATTGCCCACCATACACAACTCTCTGATATCTATCAGTCAGCCAATCCTGAATCCATTTGACTAACCTGACATTTAAACCCATGTGCTGCAACTTACTAATCAGCTTATCATGTGGCACCCTGTTAAACGCCTTTGCAAAATCCAAAAAAATGGCAGTATATGCCTTTCCCTCATCAACTGCTCTTGTCACTTTATTATAAAAGGCAATCATATTGCTAAAGCAAGAGCGCTCCTTAACAAATCCATGTTGATTCTCAAAGATAACATTATCCTCATCTGCCCAACTCAGTACATAGTCCCTCACTAATTTCTCCACAACCTTAACTACTGATGACACACAAAAAAAGGCCTATAATTAGACATTTCCAGTCTGATATAGCCCATATCTTACCTTCCTTCCATTCAGTGGGTGCCTTTCCCGCAGCCAGACTTTTATTGAAAAGCCAGGTCAACGGAGCTGTCAGTTCTTTAGCACATTCTCTCAAAACCCATGGTGAAATATCATCCAGTCCAACAGCTTTACTGGTATCCAGAGTACTCAGTATTTGGAACACACACACTCTCCTCTTGCACCTCTAAACCCGCCCTATCCCTCTAGTATTAAAACCTCCTCCAGGATGAAATACTCCAATAAAGTGCTCATTGAACAACTCCACTATGTCCTCTGCATCAGTCACTTTATTCCCATTTTTATCCTGCAATGTCATTCTTCCACAATCGTTTCTCCACCTACTGGCCACATAGCTAAAAAATTCCCTAGGATTTTCTTTGGATCTTAGTGCCAATCTCATTTTATATTCCAGTTTTGCCTTCCTCTCCATTCTGGTCACTCTCCTGGCCTGCGTCTTATATTCTTCATGTATCTGTCCTCCACCCCTCTCCTTATATCTCTTCCATAATCTCTTTTTCAACTGCAGTTCCCGTTTGATATCGTTTGTCATCCACTTTACACCAAATTGTGTCCACTTCTTCACCCATGGAATACAACTTACTATTGTCGCTAACAAATATTCTTTCACAATTTCCCAAGCACTAATGATATCCTGGCCTTCAAATTCTACCCTCCATGGAACTGCCCTAGTCGATACCTAAGACTATTATAATCACCTGCCTTATAATTCCACATACGTTCCCTTCCCTTTTCTTTGATACACTGGCATGTCTGTTCATCTTCCAAGTCAAAACCACATGGTCACTCTCTCCAACTGGTGGGAGAGATGTCATCTCACTTATTATCAGCTCTTCTGATGCTATCACCAAATCCAAAACTCTTGAACCTCTTGTTCCCTCCATTACATGTTGCCAAAGACATTTGTCCCTCAAGAATTCCAAAAATTCTACGCCCTTCTTACTATTTGCATTTTCCTCTTCCCAGCTTATACTGCTGTAGTTAAAATCTCCTATAACAATCATTCTTCTTGCACTTGCCAAGCTCAACTGCCTAAACATCTCCTGGTTCCCACCTCTCTATGCTCTCTGGTTTATAGCAACACCCCACTAAATATCCTGTCTTGGCCACTTCTACCTCACACCATATGCTTTCAAAACCATTTGTGCCACTGTCTTCCAAAGCCTCCACTCTTAGAGGACATAAGTCATCATTTATCATAAACAGTACTCCACCACCACCACGTTTTCTTTCCTATCCTGCCGAAAAATGCTGTACCCTGCCTCTTCAATTCCGGTTATTATATCATCCTCTGTCAACCACAGAGATTGGTTCTTTTGTTGCATGGCATGATTTTCTGCGGCAGTTTTATTACACACTTTCATAATTTTAGGGAGTTAATTATAAAAAAAAAAGCAGAATTCACAAGTTCAAAAAACTTGATAGTTTTTTCAAAGCAGGATTACCTAAACCAAGGGCCTCGACATCAAACATTAACTTATCTAAAAGTGTGAAAATTGTGTGTTAAACAATTTTTTTTTTGTTATTACAGTGCTAATATTGATAAAATTGCAGTATAATGTTACAAATATCTTTATTTAAATGACACTCCTTAGCTTCTATTAGTCCGTTAAATCGAGGGTTTACTGTATTAAAAAATATGAATGTGAACACAGCAGTGGGACTAGATGGCATATCATCCCATGTACTATGTGAATGTGCAAGAGAAGTGACATTGCCTCTGAGAAAGTTGTTCAATCTAAGTCTCAGCTCTATCATGGTTCCAAGGGAGTGGAAAGAGAGTAAGATAGTACCATTGCATAAAGGTGGCTTCAAGACAGATGTAGCAAACTACAGACCAATTAATATATTGTATGTAGTTGTTAAAGTATTGGAAAGGTTGGTGAAAGGTAAAATACAACAGTGTTGGATAGGGATGCAATACTCTACAGTGGGCAGCATGGCTTTGTAAAGGGTAGGTCCTGTCTTAATAACTTATACACATTTTATAATGTGACAGTATCCAATTTTATAATAATTGGATAAAGGTAATGGCTACTGCTCGACTTTGCCAAGGCATTTGACAGAATACTACATGGAAAACTATTACAAAAACTGGATCAAATGGGAATGGATATGAACCTAGTAGCATGGATAGGAGGTGGCTGATGGACAGACACCAGAGACTAGTATATGGTGGAGTGGAGTCTAGGAGAATGAGGGTAACTAGTGGAGTACATCAGGGTTTGGTACTAGGTACTTTGTTGAATCTTTCCCTTTGTATATCAACAACAAAGGGAAAGATTTATCAAGGGATATTCAGTTGTTTGCTGATGATGCAAAATTGGGGAGAGCAGCAGTTAATAAAGGTGATGTAGATATCCTGCAGGGTGTTTTAAATAAACTGGCATTGTGAAAAAAGGTTAATGATTGTCAATTTAATGTTGCAAAATGTAAGATTATGCACTTCGGCTTGAAAAGGATGCATATAGTGCATCATATTGATGGTATTGGTTTGCAGGAAATTGATGACGCTAGAGACTTGGGGATAATGGTGAACAAAGAATTAAAGGCTCAGAGGGAATGTTGCAAAAGTTGGTTAAATAGCTCAATGAATTACTTGGATGTCGAAATCACACTAACAAGTTAAGATAAGGAAGTTATTATCCCTCTTTATAAAGCTATGATTCGACCACATGTTGACTACTGTGCACAGATTTCGTCACCTGGGTTTCTTGACAATCAGGAGGTGGTTGAAAAGATTCAGAGAGATGAGTGACCAAGACAGTGACAGGTTTGTGGAATACTCCCTACGAGGGCAGGTTGAAGGTTTGTGGGTTACAAAGTTTAGTTGATAGGGAGAAAAGAGGGGACATTATAGAAACATTTAAGATATTAAAGGAGTTTTATACAATTGATGCAAGTGAAAATTTTCAATATATGACAAATAGAGAACTAGGGACCATCCGTGGACCAGATTTTATGCGTGGAGAGCGAGTGGAATGGATTGCCACAAGGAGAGGCATGATATGATTTTTGTTTCCCGCGATGAGTCTCTAGACTCCATGGAGATGCTGTAAATAATAATCTTTTTTACTGGGTTATCTAACTATAAGCATATCCACACCACTAATATTAACATATTATATGTTTATAGCTTTATATGAGTGGGATTCACTTAAAAAGAAATACAAGGATTAGTAACTAACTTCTTCTGTACTAAGTCAAGCATTTTTAGGGAGTGGTTAGGGACATCATTTCATATATCAGAACAGTTTTCGATGGATATATGGCTGTCAGAGGTAAAATAATGCCTTTGAGTGAAAGAAAAAAACTCAATTTCTTGAATGATGAGAAGGCCATATTTATAATATGTTTATGCAAAAAGGATTGGAGGTAAGATTTATCCCAAGAAGAGGGGCTCTGGAGATATGGATATTGTCAAAAGCAAAACTTTTTTTTTTTTTTTTTATACATTTATTTGAAATTAATAAGATTATCAGAACTGCACTGAAGAATGGTTTAGAACAGGTGAGTCAACTAATGTTTGCATAAGATCGACATTGTCCATACAGATATACCTGCAACCTACCTTTTTCAAAATTGGAGTATAAGATTTCTAATTTATGTTTAGACAAAGAAAAAATTATCTAAATATTATTTATTATTATTACAATATATTATTATAATTATCGTAATATTAATTAGTTATAATGCTTAAAAGAATATTGCAGTTTTTTAACCAGGCTGATTAAAATAAACATTTCATGTTGAACTTCCTGATGAACCAGCATTACTTATTCTACACTGCAACGAGTTTGGGCAGTGTCAACTGCATCAGCAGATTCATCCAACTGAAGTGAAAAGGCCTGACAATCCTTAATATCCTGCATTAGTTTTTCTTTTAGATCCGAATTTATTTCTTCTATTCGTTTTGCAACTCTATTTCATGATAGCTGTATTTCGTTGATAGCAGCAACTATTTCTGATTTATTTTCAAAATTGCAAAACAACGATTCAGCTGCTTCAAGAAATGCTTTTTTAAAAATTGCACCATCACTAAAGGGTTTCTCATGTTTGGCAAGAATATGGCTCACTCTTAACGATGCAGTTGTTGCTGTCTCTGAGTTTGATATTATTTTAATGAAACATAACTGCTGTGATGACAAACTTTTCTTCAATTCTTGAATTTTGACTTTTTGTAAATCACTGTTACGTGGATATGCCATTTCATAGCTGCTGTGCACCGATTTAAAGTGTCATTCCAAGTTCCCTTTTTTTGGCAGAGAAACATGTCCATTGCAAATCTAACAACAACATTTGTCTTTGATCATTTGCGCCAGCAAAGGTTGGTCGATTGGTAGAGCCTCTGCTACTAATGGCTCACGCAAAAAGTTAAGCAAGTTTGAGCGCAGTTAGTAGTTGGAAGGGACAATCGTTCGATGCTGTTGGCACACTCTCCCTCGATGAGTCTTTGGACTCCCTGGAGGTGTCACATAATAATAATAATAATAATAATAATAAAGAAATAATCATAATGAATGTTTATTTCTTGATCATCTAACTAGAGTAATTATTTGGACAATAGATCAAGTGGTAACTAAAATATTTATTAAACCTACTAGTTTCACCAAACTTTAGCTGTTGGCATCTTCAGGGTACTAGCACTTAGGTTAAAAAACATTACATAATTATGAATAACTGTAAAATTCTAACGATTATAGTTGCAAACTGAAATAGCATTGAACGTGAGTGGTACACGTATCGCAACAACTAGTGTACATGATTAACTAGTTGTTGCTAAGGAACGTTCTGTAGGTTGCATTAAAGTTCATTTCCTGTGTGTTAAGAGATCTAATTAGGGTTTTCCATATCTCTGGGAGTATTAAACCTTGGTTCCTGTTAAGGTTATCAGCAGAGCGAGCGACTGTAGCTGCTTCTTTAAACATTCGGGAGTGGTAGTCTTCTTCTATGTAAGGGGAACAGCTTTTGTCCCACTCAATGACATGGTTAGTTATAGAAAAATGAGATGACAGGCCTGATAAGTCCTGTCTGTTGTTTTTGACGTAACCAATGTGCTCCTTCTGCCTAATGTCTGAGCTTACAATATTCCATGCTCATGTGGTTCAAGTTACATCGGGCAGACATCAAGAAGTCTCGAAATTAGACAGAAGGAGCAAATTGATTACGTCAAAAACAACAGACAAGACATATCAGGCCTGTCATCTCATTTTTCTATAACTAACCATGTCATTGAGTGGGACAAAAGCTGTTCCCCTTACATAGAAGAAGACTACCATTCCCAAATGTTTAAAGAAGCAGCTACAGTCGCTCGCTCTGCTGATAACCTTAAGGAACCAAGGTTTAATACTCCCAGAGATATGGGAAACCTTAATTAGATCTCTTAACACACAGGAAATGAACTTTAACCCAACCTACAGAACGTTTCTTAGCAACAACTAGTTAATCATGTACACGCGATACGTGTATCACTCACGTTCAATGCTATTTCAGTTTGCAACTATAATCGTTAGAATTTTACAGTTATTCATATTTGTGTAATGTTTTTTAACCTAAGTGCTTGTACCCTGAAGATGCCAACAGCTAAAGTTTGGTGAAATCAGTAGGTTTAATAAATATTTTAGTTAACACTTGATCAAAGAAATAATCATGTTCCCAATCTTGATGATAGTGATATGTCTTTGCTTTTTTCGTAGTAGTCACGATGGTACAATTTTAAATTATATTAAAACATTTTGAACTTCAAATTTTAAACTTGTAGCAGAGCACTAGCACAAAACAAACAACCGAGTTTGTACAGTGCATCAAAGCGAACATGGGCATGTCTATGAGGGCGCATACATTTCCAAGTACACTCCACAGCAAAAGTCTCATAGTGGGAAATTTAAATATTTTTAACTAATATTTGTAATTTTTCTATTGAAATTTTTGAAATAAAATTCAATTTAATATAATTGAATTATAAACTGAAATTATTGTACAAAAATATTTATTTTAATTTTTTAATTAGCATAAATGTTAAATAGAACCATAATGTAGATTATTATTTGATAAATAGGTTAATATTATTTATTTGTTTTATCGTATTCGGACTCATCTATATATTATTTTGAAAACTGAGACAAAATAAATTTGCGATCGACTCCAAAGCATTATGTGATCTACCCGTAGATCGTGATCAACGTCATTGACACCCCTGGTTTAGAACAGTGGTGATAGCAAATGCCTTGCCATCACCTTGATCAGTGCAGTTGGAAAATGAAGACCAGTTAGAATTGAAAACATTAAATCTCCATAGAGGATAACTTCACAATTAGAAAAGCTGGACGGCAAAAAATCAGCAGTTAAAGGGAGGAAAAAATAAAAAAATAAAAACGTTAACAGCAGTTGCAAGCATAAACAGAAAGATAGACACAGGAAATAAATTGGATAGGAGGAAGCAAATATTTTTAGCCAAAAAAGATCAAAAAGAGATTATTCTAAGTAATCTTGTAGAGGATGAAATTTGAATTTCTATTAGGAAATTTTAGATATTTCATTGTAATAAGTGTGTTGTGATAACTGTAAGAATAAATTAATATAGTTTTAAGAGTAACTGAGATGAAAATAAAGGATCATAACTTTGCCATCATATTATGAAAAAATAAATTAAAAAAAATCAATTTCATGATTTTATGGCTTGCATTACATTGAAATGGCTATTATCAAATCCTTATCAACTACATTAATCCAAAAATAATAATAATAAAATCTGCTAATGGGAGTTTATTCCTCATAGGGAACAGACAAGGCTGTTTTAGCCCTATCTGACTTTTGGAGCCTGAGAGGCAGTTACGATCCACTGTAGCCCAAGACTATTACTAATTTTAATGAGCATCTGGTGAAGGAGACAGACAAGTGCTGCTGCCATCTTGTGGTCTCTCTGAAGATAATATGCAGATGGCAAAACAAATGGAGGGATATTTTTAAGAGAGATGAATTGCATTGTCCAGCATGAGGCCACCATCCTCCTTATTGGAAGTCTGAAGTAGCTGGAAAAAGTTCCAGTTGGTCTCTAGAGCAAGGTTTTTCCAAATTTTCCAAATTATGTAAAAAATATAATTAATAGAAAAAAAAAAATCTTTGGCCCACCCACAGTACTAATGTATGGTTTACAACCTTCTGTGGATGAGAGTCACATACAACAAATTTTTCTATAAAGATATGTAGAACAAAACAGGAGGAAATAATGATAACAGAGGAATTATACCTACTCAGCTTGGTATCTTTGAGACTGTGGTGAGATTGAAATAAATAGGAGTTTGAATATGATATGATTATATGCTTATGAAAGAATGCCCACCTCCTTTCACTCTGGCAGAGCAAAAGAAGGTGGACAAGTGAAAGGAGGATAATCCTAATGAGAAACTTAAATTATGAGATTATGGATTGGAAAGAGAGAGATAACACATGGAAGTAGAGTATTTTGAGTTCCAACAGGACATTGTTAAGCAGCATGTGATGGAAGCAACAATGTTTTAAACTATTGGATCTGGTGGATAGACTATTGGATAGTCACAAGGGATATAATTGGAATGAGGTATCAACACTAATATCATTTGCTAAGAGTGATTATTATAAGATATTGACTTAGGAAGTGGCTAAGCAAGGAAAGGGTTTGCTAAAAAACCAGATATCGGGTTAACTTCAAAACTGAGATAAAAACAGGTGAGGAGCTGCAAAGTAAAGAGCATGGGGATTAGTTAAAACACATCTGAAATAAGCAACGTACTACTGTATATCAAATAGGCAGATGAAATAAGGTAGGAGTGAAATAGATGAATAGTGAAATCAGACAGACACTGTGGAAAAAGTTGTCATATAAGAGATACAACAATGATAATATATACTAGTATTAGTTTTTTTTTTTAAATAACGAAACCTGTGGTGCGTTCATAATTAGAAGAAACACATGTATAGACCACAGTGAAAATTATTTAATTGTAAATATTTCATCCTAAGTATCTTAGGACATCATCAGTACAGTATTTAAACAAAAATTAGAAATAACATACAGTTAGGGCGCATGATTACAATAGAATCTCATGAAAACGTGCATAACGTGCTAAAGTAGTACAAAAAAAAAAAAAAACGTTAATTATTTAACACGGTTTTCTATGATAATTTCCCATACTTTAGGAATAGTAAGAACGTCGTTGCGGTTTAGGTTTGGTCTGTGTAGTAGGGCTTCAGAACTTTCTTTGTATAAACGTTCATGTTTAAATAAAGATCTATGTAAAAGTTTAGCCTTTTCCCAATGGATCCTATGGTTTGGATTTTCAATTCCGTGTTGAGAGAGGCCAGATTTCTGCGGTTTAAGAAGATGAATGTGGTCTTGATGTTCCGAGATGCGTTTCTCAACAGACCTACCTGTCTGTCCAAAGTAAGATAATTTGCATGAGCATGGAATCTCATAAACACCAGGTAACATCAAGGGTGAGAATTTGTCCTTAGGAGAAGGTAATAAGTTGTAAATTGGATCTCCTTTATCACCAAACCTAGCAAATTTGTTTCTAGAACACCTTGAGGAAAAAATATTCACTTTTGAACCCAAACCAAAAATTTGGCTACGATATGTCGATGACGTATTTGCAGTATGGAATCATCCCGAACCTGAATTACAACTGTTTCTAGATAAAATTAACCTTCTTCATCATCGCATCAACTTTACGTTAGAAAAAGAATCTCCACAGGTTATCTCTTTTTTGGATTTACACATCAAAAGAAAAGAAGACGGTTCCATCGCCACTTCCGTCTTTCGCAAGCCTACATTCTCAGGTCGCTACATTCACAATTCTTCTGCTCATCATCCATCTCAGAAATCTGGCATTATTAAATCACTAGTTTCCAGAGCACACAAATTCTGCTCCTCTGAAGAATCTTTAAACCAGGAATTAGAAGTTATCAAAAATACAGCCATCCTAAATGGATATAATCCCAAAACAACTCAAAAAATCATCAGTCACTTCTGCATACATCAAACCAGACAGGACGAAGTGCATAGGATTCCCATACCTTACGTTAAAGGCATCTCAGAACGTCTTTCTAAAATTATGAAGAAATACAATTTTGCCACTACTTACAAACCTATCAACCAAATTTACAACTTATTACCTTCTCCTAAGGACAAATTCTCACCCTTGATGTTACCTGGTGTTTATGAGATTCCATGCTCATGCAAATTATCTTACTTTGGACAGACAGGTAGGTCTGTTCAGAAACGCATCTCGGAACATCAAGACCACATTCATCTTCTTAAACCGCAGAAATCTGGCCTCTCTCAACACGGAATTGAAAATCCAAACCATAGGATCCATTGGGAAAAGGCTAAACTTTTACATAGATCTTTATTTAAACATGAACGTTTATACAAAGAAAGTTCTGAAGCCCTACTACACAGACCAAACCTAAACCGCAACGACGTTCTTACTATTCCTAAAGTATGGGAAATTATCATACAAAACTGTGTTAAATAATTAACGCTTTTTTTTTTTTTGTACTACTTTAGCACGTTATGCACGTTTTCATGAGATTCTATTGTAATCATGCACCCTAACTGTATGTTATTCCTAATTATTGTTTAAATACTGTACTGATGATGTCCTAAGATACTTAGGATGAAATATTTACAATTAAATAATTTTCACTGTGGTTTCTATACGTGTGTTTCTTCTAATTATACTAGTATTAGATTGCACCTAATACTATTCTAGATAGTGATAAGCGCAGAAAGAAGTGCAACATGAGAGATTTATCTGTTAGGCCAAAAGAAATCTGTTATGTAGCAAGTAAGAGGAAGAACATTTATGGAAAGTTGATACTGGTGATTGTAAAAGAAAACCACTGCAGAAGATGTAATAAAATTATTTAGTGAATACTCTGCATTCTGTACCCTGGTGAGAGTTGTGTTGTGCATATTCCAAAAGAGTAAGGAATACTAGTGAAACTATCAGAGGTATTTCAGGTGCTGAGCAGGCTCGATGTTAATATAGCTGTGATGGTACCACTATGTTTAGGATGTGTGAAGCAGCTCAATATTGTGCAACAGCACGTCTTATGTCACTGCACAAGACTGGTGTCTAAATACAGATTTTCCAGTATCTTGAACACAGTGTTAGATATACCATAACCACAATGTATAGACCAAGATATAATTATAGTTTAGTTTATATCTGACATCGTACTTAGGCTAAGAGAAAAGTTACTTAGGATTAGAATAAAGGTTTGGCTTGATAGGCAGAAGTTTCTTGATGATGATCGCTATGTAATCTATAGGGAGAGATCTTACTTTAGCAATTTACTTGAATCTTACAATCAAGTGGCAATGTTGGATAAGAGATATTTATTTGGAGATATTTTTAAACTTTGTTAAGACACATTTGACCTGTTAAGGCACAAAATAGGTTGCCACATGGCCATCTGTTGTGTGCTTTAACAAAGTTTAAATGTGTCCTGTACAAAAGTGATTGATTTGAGGATGATAATAGATTAATCCTAGGTAGATCAGAAAGTGTGTCTGAGAGATAGAAAAAAGTTGTCTATGGAGAGGGAAAGCAATGCCCCAGAAAATGAAAGTAAAAAGTGGCATGGTACAGGATTATGAAACTTAGTCATTACTGTTCAGCTTATTAGTTAATTATATTTCATGCAGTTTGAAAGGAAATATTCAGTTGTCTGCTCAAAATGCAAAGTTGGGAAGAGTGATAATGATGTCTAAATCCCTGCAAGAAGATTTAAACATTAATGTTGGACAGGTGAGCAGAGGCGTTATGTTAATGTTGCTAAGAGAAAAAAAAAAGCTTTGCAGTTCATAATGGAGAAGGGCAATGCAGTGAACTAGATGAGGAAAGTATGTTCCAGAGGAAGATTAGATTCAGGATCTGGTGTAGATAGATGATGGTCCACAGAGATTGAAGTTCAAAAAGCACATTGCAAGAATTGTGAAGACCACTGCAAAAGAAGTTGATCACACACCACATCTTGACCTTTAAGGCACAAATTTGTGATAAAAAAAAATAAAAAAATAAAACAATATTGAGACTCGTGATCATGAAGACAGGTTGGAAAGTGTAAGTTATAGGACTCAGAATAAGAAGAAGTGAGGTCATATATGATAGAGACATTTAAGTTAGTGTAAAGGTGCTCACCATTTTGATATTTCCATATCAAAGGGGGAGAGAGAGAACAGGAGGCATCCTGGGAAGTTGTATATAAATAGTAAGCGAAGGAGTAAACTTCACACACAGACAGACGAGAGAGGGAGGGATAGAACTTGGAGTTTCTTAATAATTATACAGGTCACAGTCAGTTCAACAAAATGTAGGATATCAAGTAGTTGACAGAGAGAGAGAGAGAGAGAGAGGTAGAGAGTGGAGATACTATCCAATGGGAACTGAGCAAAAAGTAATAACAGGCATGTTACCGTAGTGGTGTAATTAGAGCAAGAGTTTGTCTTGCAGTAGTATTATGTATTCTCTGATTATAGTGCCACTGGTGTGCAAGCATCCCAAACAATAACTTGATATATGCCATGTATTTTACTGTAAGTCACTGTTGTTGTATTTTGGGACATGAATAAGTTTAAATGAAATTATGCATATTTCTCAATGCTAGCCATGATATCTGAGTGGACAGCATGTCTGTTTAGTTCCCAGATTATCAAATACTTAGCCTGCCCTTAGGTAGCACATATGGTTAACATTTAAGGTATATTTCACTTCACTTTTTTTTTTTTGGTGATTTATATTAATAATGTCCGTGCGGTTAGCCAAGTGGCTATGCACTTCGCAACCATATGCCTGGGGAAGGAGTGTCCTAGGTTTGATTCCTGTCGACGACATGAGGAGTTTAAGGATCTTCCTCAGCCATAGCCAAGTTAGCTGGGCTTGGGCATGGAAAGCAGGGTTTTTTCCCCAGTTTATCCTGGGGTTTTCCCTCCCGCAAAGCAGGCAAACCAGCCCTGTGAACACACGCTTCAAAAGACATGGGATACTACTGGGAATAAGGAGTAACCAACCTATTCCACGGGTTTATTGGTTACGGAAGCTTATGCGGTAAAATGTGTACGAAGGCGTAACATATGATGACGATAATATTAATAATTTGTGGTGTAGTTTATAGCATATGTTTGTTTATGGCTGATCAGAAGTAGCTTAGGATTTTTGATGAGTAATTAAACCAAGCAAGGCATAAGTTCAAAACTTTAGTTCAAAGTTAAAAAAAAAAAAAAAAAAAAAAAAAAAAAGAAGAAATCACAACATATTAATGATTCATTAATATGCTGTAGATAATGACTGGGATGGTTTGGAGGAGAAACATGATTCTAACTTTAATGTATACAGGCCTTGTCTCTTACTAGGGTACAACCAAAGCAACATGGGAAGAACTGTCACAGTTAAGCAGGTAGAAAAGAAGGAGGACTCAGAGAATATTTCTTTGTGGCTGTAACAGCAAAAGGCATAAAGGAAAAGGTGATGCCAAAAATCAGAGAGTTAGGCACACCAGAGGTGCTTGAGAGATATTAGTAAGGAGGCAATGTCGATCATAAGTGAAAGAAGGCCAGAGTCATTAGTGCTTATATACTAACTCAGGTTTTTGTTCCTCATTCAACTGTACATCCTACTCATAGTACGACTTAGGTATCACTTCCATTTTTGTACTGCAACCTGGCAAAGAAACAGTAATTGAAATCAGCCACCTCAGTTAATGGAACAAAGGATGAAAACAGATACTGTCTCTGAATCTTCTATTAGCATGCATCAAGGTGCTATGTCAACTGCAGTGACAAACAAGCTTTCCATTCTGATCACTATTGGATTAGTCAATACTCAACCTCATCTCACAGCATCAGGATCACGTGGAGACAGTCAAGCAACAGTTCCTTGTTCCTACTTCAGTTTTCCACATCCAGTTAGATTAATCAGGTATAGTATACCATATTGAACTCAGTTGATATAGCACCTTAGTTTATGCTATCACCAAAACCAAGTTGAATCAACATCATATGAAGATGCATGAAATATGAGATAGGAGTTTTTGAGTCAGATTTGTGCTTTATAACTATGCTTTAAGGATTAAAATTGTCACTTCCTTCAACAAGACCAGAAATGCTCAAGTATGGAGGTATAAAAGTTTTACAGTAGCTACAGTGAATAGTTCAGAGGGCCTGGACAGAAGGATGAATTCCAGATGATTGGAGTAGAGCTCTCATAGTACCCATATATAAAAAGGAAAATAAAACTGATTGTGAGAATTACAAAGGTATTTCTCTACTGAGTGTTCATGGTAAAATTTATGCCAGTATACTTGAGAAATGGTTGAGAAGGATTGTGGAAGAGAAGCTTGGTGAGGAACAAGCTGGATTCAGGCCAAACAGAGGCTGTCAGGATCAGATCTTCGCCTTACGACAAATAGTCGAGAAATCATGGGAATATAACAAAGATCTGTATTTAAGTTTGGTAGATCTGAAAAAAGCATATGACAAGGTGCCAAGAGAGAAGCTATTCAATACACTACAGTTATATGGTGTCAGTGGAGCATTATATCAAGCAATACTTAGTCTTTATTTGAGTCATAAGTCAGCAGTTAGAATTGAAGGCAGTACAGGAAGATGGTTTAATGTTAAATCTGGTGTGAGACAAGGATGTTCATTATCCCCTCTGTTATTCATTATCTATATGGATCACATTATGAAGGAAAGTGGTATTAAAAATGATATCAGAGTTGGAGATGTTAATGTCAGCTTTATGCATTATGCAGACGATGTTATACTTCTAAATAAATCCGCTACAAGTCTGCAAGATTCCCTTACTAAATTGAATAACTGTTGTAATAGATATGGTATGAAGGTCAGCAATAAAAAGACAAAGACAATGAAAATAGGCAAAATCATTGAAAATGTCAACTGCATTGTGAACGGAGAACCTGTGGAACAAGTAAAACATTTCAGCTGCTTAGGCACAATTTTTAGTGAAGATGGTAAATTAAATATGTAAATAGACAACAGAATCAACAGAGCCGGTATGGTAGGAAGTCAATTGAATAAATTCATGTGGAATAAGAGAGAAATTAGTCAGAACACTAAATTAGCTATATATATAAGACAGTGTTCAAACCAGTTTTAACTTATGGATCTGAGAGCTGGGTCAGAAGTAAAACACTGGACCAAAGACTAAAGACTGCAGATATGAGAATCCTGAGAAAGATTAGAGGTGTGAACAGATGGCATCAATGGCAATATCATATTAAAAATGAGGATATCAGGAAAGAACTTGACATTGTCAGCATCCAGGAATGCGTTAGCAGAGCTAATCTCAGGTGGTATGGTCACTTCAACAGAATGGGCGAGGAAAGATTAGCAAAACAAGTGTTCTTTGCCAGGTTGGCAGGAAAACGACCCAGAGGAAGACCAAGATATAGGTGGATTGATACGATACAAAGTGCCTTAGACGATAGAAATATAAGATCTGATAATGTTGGAGTCTTGACAAGTAACAGACTGATTTGGAGGAAAATTGTAGATATTAAGTTAGTAATGATGTAAATTTTTCATGTAGTATTATCATATCCTGTACACCCCTTGAGGGTACATGGAATTTGATGATGATTTCCTTCAACTCCTGGATTAGATTCTACATAACTGAAGATACTAGAAGACAATAACCAGATCTTCCCTTTAAAAAGGTTTTTGGAAGTAATTTGCACTGTCAGTTGTCCATTCTGTAGTATTAATTCACAAAGCTATTGTTGCAGATCTAAGGTTCTGGGGATGGCCTGCCATTGCTTTCTGGCCCTACATTGTCTATGCTTTGTTCCAAGATTATTACTATAATTATGGTATGGGCACCTCTATGGAGTGCGAAGACATTGTGGGAGACCTGAACTTTTCACACAATCTATCATATGTCTCCTTGAACCCATTAACAGACAAAGTGCTAACAACCAACTCTGGCAATCCATTCCATTCATTCACAACTCTCCAAGCAAAAAAAAAAAAAAAATAAAAAATCTAGTCCTCAATCTCCTATTAACCACACCTTTACTCAACTTTAGGGATAACCTCTTGTTCTTCTCCCCTCTAGACAAGTGCTGAAACATTTCCCTTGCATCAAGCCTATAAAACCCTCTAAGTAACTTAAATGTTTCTATCATATCCCTCTCTTTTTTGCCTGTCAACCAACTTCTGCAGTCCACACACACACACAATCTACCTTCATAGAGAACATTCCACAGATCACTCACCATTTTGGTTGCTCACCTCTGAATCCTCTCCACAACTTTCTCATCCCAAGAAACCCAGGAGACCAGACCTGAGCACAGTAATCCAGATGTAGACACATCAAGGCTTTATGAAGAGGAATAATAACTTCTTTATCTCTACTTGCTAGTGTGTACTTGGCCTCTGAAGTACACACTAGCAAGTACACACTTGCTAGTGTGTACTTCAGAGGCCAAGTAATCTTATAAGTTACTATAGCAATAAGTCCTCTAAAGTTCAACTATCTGTCTACCACCAGCACTAAATTCCATAGCTTCATCTATTTCCTGGAGTACAGTGCCATCAATGTGGTATATAGCTTTTAATCTATTTATCCCAAAATGCATAACTTTACATTTCTCTATTAAACTGACACCTATTACCTTTTGTCCATTCTGACAGCCTATTTAAATCATCCTGCAAACTCTTCATACATTGATTGATTCCACATTGCTCTACCTAATTTTGCAACATCAGCAAACAACTGAATATTTCCTTTCAGGTTATTTCCTATACCATTTATGTACAAATTAAACAGTGGTCCTAGCGTTGAACCATGCGGCACACCACTAGTCACAAGCTTTCGCTGGGATACTGCTCTTCCATATACCACTTTCTGATATCTATACAGCAGCCACGTATGTGGCTGCTGTATAGATATTTATAGATATAAACCAGTGTCATATCTACTCCCATTCGTTCTAATTTGCATAACAGAGCTCCATGTGCTATTAGGTCAAATGTCTTTGCAAAATTCAGTTTATTATAAAAAGTTAGTAAACAGCAAATTAAATGATAACCACAGTAATTAACTTTGATGAAAGTACATATATTTTGTACTGAAAATAACAGTACATTATCAGCATTTAGAAACAAGTAAATGAAAGAACAGGAATACAAGGTACATTACAATGATCAGTTTATCAATTAAAAATGGTTACTGTGAGCTAGAAATTAATATTAATAAATAATATTAAAACTTTTTTTATGTATATATAAAATGAGACTCTTCCAAACTTTTGTGAGAAAGAGACAATAGTTATGATTCTGATTTGGCCAATGTAAAAAGGTTTCTTAACTTTTTTTAAAAAAAAGACATTCATATTTAAAACTGATTCTATGGAGAAGATGAACTTCATCCCACCAGATGCTGTGTTTATTGTCAATACTAACTATGTAGTGCCAGACCAGACTTTTGAGGTTTCACATATTCTATGTAATATTGATGTTCACTAATTATTTTTTCCACAGAATGGCCCGTCTGCCCAAAATAGGGGAGTGTATATTAATGATATTGGTGAAGATTTGGATGGAGATATTCAGTTGTTTGCAGATGATGCAAAGTTGGGATGAACCATGAAGAGTAGAGAAGATGTTATGGCCTTACAAGAAGACTTGAATAAATTGAGTAATTGGGCATGGGAATGGGGATGTGAGTTCAATGTTGCAAAATGTAAGGTTTTAAATTTGGGAAACAAAGATGGGATGCAGAATTTATGCTTGGTGAGGATATATTGTCGGAGATGGAGGAAATAAGATATCTGGGGGTGATAATGGATAAGGATCTGAAATTTAGGGGACAAATGGCCAAAATTATGAAGACAACTCAAAGGCTTCTGGGAATGATGTGGAGGCCACTGACTTGTAGAAGTAGGGAGATTCTTGTTCCATTGTATAAGGCTTTGATTAGGCCACACATGGACTATTGTGCCCAGATTTGGCCACCTGGTTTTTTGAAGGATAAAGAGATGTTGGAAAGGGTCCAGAGGCAACTGACTAAGGTACTTTCTAACCTCTGGAATGTCGAGTATGAGGAAAGATTGAGAAGATGGAATTTGAAGAGTCTAGTGGACAGGAGGAAGAGGGGAGATATGATAGAGACCTACAAGTTAGTAAGGGGTTATAGGATCAATGTTGGAGAGGTTCTACAGAAAATAGTGGGAGATCGGGGGAGAACCAGAGGTCATCCCTGAAAACTGTATAAAGATGGTGTGAGTAGGGGAGTGAGAAGCAAGTTCTTTTCATGCAGAGTTGTGAATGATTGGAATCCCTTGCCTGAGAATGTGGTGTCTGCAGAGAATTTGAGTGTTTAAAGCACAGTATGATGAACTGTGTGTATGATATAAGGACCTCCCAGATGAGTCTTGGGTAATAATAATAATAAAAATATGTCAAATTATATTCACAAGGAATCTGGTAAACACCAGCTGAAGATAGAGGTGACAGTTTGTTTTTTCTAGATGGTAACAGATGAGAAATTTTACTGAATGGAAATTTTGTAGGAATAAGGTGAAACTCCTTCAAAATTCTACCAATAGTTCAGAGATATCAGGAATTGGAACCCTGAGGTCTGTTGAAGAATCCTTAGGTGTTGGACTATAGGAGCGAATTATCTGTTGGATTTGATGAGGATTGTAACCATTTAATTCCATTCAAGTTTTGAGAGACATTCTTGTTGTAAGCTTGTGGAAGAGGATCACACATTATACACTCCATTAATTAATAACTTGATAACACCAATCTTTTTGTTGAAAGTTTGTTGAAAGTTTATTTTTTCACTTGGTTAGAGTATAACAAAATTAGTTTAATCCTTTATCCAAGTGTGAGCAAACAAAGTTTGCGCCTGAAGTATCTTCAGGACTAGGGTAAAGTGATACAACACCAGAACAACTCGTTGCAAAGGTGGAGAAAGCTACCAACACTCCTAACTCAGTATCTCCTATAATGCAAAACACATCTCCTCAATAAAGACCTCAATAAAGGTCGAAACTAGTCTGGGTAGTGGCCCTTCCTTTAATGCATAACATTAGACATATCCGCAAGGAGATGTGTTTTGCATTATAGGAGATACTGAGTTAGGAGTGTTGGTAGCTTTCTCCACCTTTGCAACGAGTTGCCCTGGTGTTGTATCACTTTACCCTAGTCCTGAAGATACTTCAGGCGCAAACTTTGTTTGCTCACACTTGGATAAAGGATTAAACTAATTTTATTATACCAATCTTTTTGGAAGTGTGATGAGCAGACTTTTGATGAATGTATCTGCCAGTAAAGGTAGGTTTTCTTTTCTATAAACATTAGTTGACAAAGCATGAGGCTGTGCAAGTAAGAAGGATATCCAAGAATGGTAAACTACCTGTATTTTCTTATTCCATGATGAATTGAATGCATGGGTGAATGCTATTGATCTGTTGTAGTAAAGTGTAAGTTCATTTTCAGAATGAGGCCAAACATCAAAAATATCATCAATGTAATGAAAACAAAGAGAGGGTTGGGGATGAATGGATGAGAACGAGATATCATCCAGATGGTTTTAAAAGGTAGAGATGGAAAGACACCGATGACAGATTATATAACAAATTCAAAGATATTCAAAACATCAGGAGGAAAATCATCATATAGCAAACTAATAGTGTCAAATAACAGATTGTTGGTAAATAGAGACACAATGTCAAAACTGATTAACATATCCAAACTCTTGTATTTGAATATAAGATTCAAATACAAGAATCTTAGATTTTTATATTTTTGATTTCTTTGAGAAAATGTGTGGAATTCTTGATAAATGATCTACATTGTCCAATGTGAGCAGTTAATAAATGTAAAAGAAATTTAGTAGTTCTATAGGTGAGAGTCCAGCTGAAAAATTACTGTGGTTATTGTGTAATTTGCTGTTTATAGTTATGCCACAGGTACCTTTAAAGAAAAAAGTTGGTAAATTACTAAGGCATGATGCCCCTCATAGAGTATTATATTCTTATCCACCCATTTTTGAATTCTCTTTTAGAATAATTTTTCCAGTTCTTTTGCCACCATTTCTGAGATACTGATTGATCTATAATTTGCTATTGCAGTCTTAGAACCTCCTGTATGCAAGATATTTAGCTCTCTTCCCACTTCTTTGGGAATCTACCAGTGCTAAGACTTAAATTAAAGAACCTCAGAGGCATCGCCATTTGTCTTGCAAATTTCTGCATAAGCTGTTACCCCAACTAATCCCACAGCTGTATTTACATTGGGATTCTGCAGTATCCTAAGAACCTCCAATTCATCCACTTCTGTTTCCACATCAGTCTCTGTCATAGCATTAACCTCACTAGGATGATACACCCTTGCAGAGTGGTCATTCAGTAACTCAACTATTTTATCTGCTTGTTACTTTGTGGCCATCAGCACTCATTAAGGTTATTCTTCCATAGTGATTCTTCCTCTTACTTGTCACATAGCAAAAGAACTCTTCAGGATATCCTTTGGTCTGCTTGGCTAGTTTCTTTTTGTAATCAGATTTTACCTTCCTTACCATATTGGTAACCTTCTTGTCTGTCCCTTAATGTTCATGAGTTTGCTGGTCACCTTTCTCCTTATATATCCTGTATAGCATTTCGTTTTCTGAAGCTCATGCTTAATGATATTACACATTTATCTAACTTCTACCTGATTAACCATCCTTAAATTAGGCACAGTAGTCCCCCAGTTATCCACAGGGGATATGTTCCAAGAGCACCCCCCCCCAGATAGTACCAAACCCTATATACTATTTTTTCCTATACATACCTATGATAAAGTTGATGAAGTTTAATTTATAAATTAGGTACAGTAAGAAATTAACAACAACGACTAATAATAAAATAGAACAACTATAACAATATACTGCAATAAAAGTTATATGAATGTGAAGGGAATCTTAGCAACCTCAGCATATGATTTTTTTTATTATTTATTTATCATTTTATGAAGTCAAGAACTTTCACCTTTTCACTTAAAAGGAAGCACTTTACAGCTTCTCTTTGGCATATCCTAATTGCAACATCACTACTCGTGCTTTGGGGCCAATATTAAGTAAAATAAAAGTTATTTGAATACAAGCACTGCGATAGTCAATGCAGCTACTAAGTGACTAACAGGTGAGTAGTGTATACAGTACAGCGTGGATGTGATGGGCAAAGGGATGATTCACATATCCCAGGCGGGACAGTGCGAGATTTTATCGCATTACTCAGAATGGCATGCAATTCAAAACTTATAAATTGTTTATTTCTGGAATTTTCCATTTAATATTTTTGGACAGGAATTGACCACGGATAACTAAAACCATAGATTGGGGGGGGGGACTACAGTATACAATTTAATATAGCTTCCTCTAGCCCCTTAATTATTTTCTCATGCACTACAGCTTCAAGCTTCCTACTAAGCTTGTCATAATCACCTGCCTCATTCTTCTGCATATATATCCCTTCCTGACATAATATTCCTAATTTTTTTACAATCTCTCAACTCAAGGCCACATGGTCACTTTTGTGTTGCCACCTTAGTTATGGATAGCTCTTCTGATTCTAGCACCAGATCCAATACTTTTGCATCTCAAGTCCCCTCTATCACATGCTGCCTCAAGTAATTATCTCTCAATAGGTGTATAAATTCCATTTCCTTCCTACCATGCGATCTCTCTTCCTTCCAATCTGTATCTCCATAGTTGACGTCCTTCAATGATAATTACTTGACCTGCACTCATTGTACTAATTTGCTGATGTATGTCTTCCATTGGCCTTGATCTCACCCCCAGACTGCTTCAAATGAACTACCACCTCCCACCTATCTCTTATTCTTTTTTGCTGCAATTCATCTTCTATCATCAGCAGTACCCCCTCCTGCATCCTATCTTCTTTATCTTCCATGAAAATACTAAACCCTGCTCTTAGCTAAGTTTCACTAATGCCTATAACTTTTGGCGAGGTTGCACTAACCAATGGCAAAAACTCTTATTCCTAATACTTCTGGCATTAGTATATAGAAACTGCAGCATCCATTTAAGCTGTCAACATCTTTACTTCCTGAATTGATTAACTTATACAATACTTTTGTTGGAATTTTTTTTTCAATACTTTTGTTTGAGAGACTAGATTCTGCATTTGTTGGTCATTCTCCCATGTACTCACTTCATAGGTGCCTTCACACACATTCACCTGCATCCACCCTAATTGCTCTTCCTGAATTTGTGCCTCAGCATGCTCGGTGACCAAAGCTCTCTGTATGCACCTAACACCAAAACCATTTAGATGAAGCCTGCCAGTATTATGCAAATTCTTCTTTCCATCAAACTCAGGCCATAGAGCCACAAACTCTACATCATTCCTTCTGTGCAATCTGCATATTGATTCATTTGCTATCAACTCCTTCCATATCACAGCATGGCAGGAGACTTACAGTCTTTACTTTATCACTCTTTATTTTTCTTTATATTGATTACATAAAATATATGGGAAGATTAACTGATACAAGAACAAAAGTAGAAATGTGTGTGTGTGTGTGTGTGTGTGTGTGTGTGTGTGTGTGTGTGTGTGTGTGTGTGTGTGTGTGTGTGTGTGTGTGTGTGTGTGAGAGAGAGAGAGAGAGAGAGAGAAAAACAAGGAAGAAATTGGGTGATGAATAGAAGATATGAATCATTTAAGAGAGAGAGACAGCATTTACACATAGTACTTCACAGATGAAGTGTAATTGCAGAAACATCTGGTGAGTTGTACTACTGAGAAGAGAAAGAAGAGATGTGAGAGAAGACAAAAGAATGTTTGACTGAGCAGGAGAGGGAGAGAATAATATTCCATGATATGGGCAGTGCTAGATAAGAGCATGACAAAACATGCTTCCCAAGGTGCAAAGATTAATGATGTTAGTGAGACCATTAGGATGCAGAAAAGCAAAGTGAAAAAATTAATCATTTTGACAGGTACATACAAATGATTTTGACAAGTATGGTATGAGGGAAGACATGAAGTAGTTACTGGACGTAGATAAAAACAAGGGTGAAAGTAAAGATAATAAGTCAGTTGCCACAGTATGAGAGAAGCAAGTTGAGAAGGAGGCTCCATCCATCATCTATTCATTGGACATCATCAGATGCCATATGGTCACTCAGTTGTTTGGTGATGTGTCACACCAGTTTTTGCCAGGTAGTCATTTTATATGTTTATCTGGAGGCTTCAACTCCTTAAAGATCAGTCATTCCAGACACATCATCCATCCATCCATCTCACTGACAGTCTACTCATCCTCTTTTTCCAGGAACTTTATCTTCTGTTACTATTATGAGAAGTCCTCCTTCCATCCTCTAAATGTGTCCAAAGTATTTCAACTTTCTTCTGCCAATATCCTTAAGAAGCCTTATAGTTCTACTGATCCTTTCTAGCATCCATCCATTTGTCTGCCTAATTTTTTGATTAGGAGGTCTTATAGAATGTAAGCAAGTTGCTCAGACATGAGCTTCCCTTAGTAAACGCATGCTGTATATTGCAAAATCATCACCACCTCTCCAGAGATGTCGAAGGTTGATATTTGGAAACTAGAGCTATTGCTTTAATTTCCCTGATTTTGTACTTACATTCTCATTCCATTCAACAGCACTTTACAAAAAATTAGAATAATCAAAGAAAATGTGTTGAATGATTTGCAATTCTAATTTCTTGCATAGAAAATAATTATTACCAAATATGAATTTAGCATCATCTAAATTTACATACTTTATAGATTATATAACCATGTAAACACATAAAAATGTAATATAAATTATAAGAAAACTATTATTTGAAAATATTCACAAAATTAGAATAATGAAAAAATAAATGCACAAAAATTACAGTCAAAGGGAAACAACATGATCATTAGTATTTGTTGCATCACCCTTAGCTTTTATGACCATTTGTAAACAGTTGGGCATATTATTTACTAGCTGTTCACTGTCTTTTTTTTTATCAAAACATGCGCATATGGTCTGCAGACTAGAAAGAAGTTCATTTTTGTCTTTTAGGGTAACTTCTTGAAGACGATGCTTCATAATTCCCCACAAATTCTCAATGGGGTTTAAAACGGGCGAGTTTGCCAGCCAAGGAATTGCATTGATTTACCTTTCTTTGAGCCATCTAGTAGTGGTCTTGGAAGTGTGACAAGAAGCTGAATCTTACTAAAAAAAAAGGAAATCACCATCACATAAAGTGATGGTGATTTCCATCACTTCCAATATAAAGTGCTCAAGAATTTCTTGGTATACACTATAGAATTGACTCTTTTGTACACAATACACAGCCTACCTGGACCCTCTGAGGTCATACAAGCCCATACCATGGCACAGGTTGCAAATTTCACTGAACATTTCATATATTCTTTATCAAATGTTGAAAGTTTATTTTTCACTTGGTTAGACTAAATTTAGTTTAATCCTTTATCCAAGTGTGTGCAAACAAAGTTTGCGCCTGAAAGTATCTTCAGGACTGGGGTAAAGTGGTACAACACCGGGCAACTCCTTGCAAAGGTGGAGCAAGCTACTAACACTCCTATCTCAGTATTTCCCATAATGCAAAATAAAGGTTGAAACTAGTCTGGGTAGTGGCCCTTCCCTTAATGCATAACATTATACATATCCGCAAGGAGATGTGTTTTGCATTATGGGAGATACTGAGATAGGAGTGTTGGTAGCTTGCTCCACCTTTGCAAGGAGTTGCACCACTTTACCCCAGTCCTGAAGATACTTTCAGGCACAAACTTTGTTTGCACACACTTGGATAAAGGATTAAACTAAATTCATTATATCTTTATCAAATGCTTCTTGCTTAAGACACCAAACATGTATCCCTTGATGACCATGGAACACACAAAACATACTTTCATTGTTAAAAAGTACCTTTTTCCAGTCCCCATGACAGTCTTTGCTTACACCATTGCACTCTAGCTGCCTTTTGCTTGGAAGTCATAAGTGGCTTCATCTTAGGCACGTATGATTTAAAACCCAATTTGTGAAGTCATTCCAACATCATAGATTTAGATATATTCACACCTAGTTCTTTCCATCTCCTGTGAAAATATCTTCACTTCAGAAGCGGTTTTTCTTCAACCTCCTCTCATTTCTTGATGTAGTTATTACCTTTCGACTAATATTGCACCGATTATTTTGAAAACTACAGTTATTAGAATACCATCTCAATACTTTGCTTGTGCTTGCTTGAGAACATTTTAATTCCTTGGCTATAAACTGTTAAGTTTGGCCTTCTTGTATAGACACCATATGAAATTTCTTAGCTTCCGATATGTTACTTGTTTGACCCATGTTTAGCAAACGATTAACTGAAATCCACAGGCAAATGATTCTTCACACACGAGTCAGTCCCACAGCTACTGAAATATATGCTATTTTTATGCTCTCCTCAAAATGAATTTGGAATATTCTAATATTCTGAACCATGTTGAAAATTATTCTAATTTTGTAAATGTTTTCAAATAACAGTTTTCTTATAATTTATATTACATTTTCATATGTTTACATGGTTATATAATCTACAAAGTATGTAAATTTAGATGATGCTAATTCATATTTGGTAATAATTATTTTCTATGCAATAAATTAAAACTGCAAATCATTCAAAATCATTCTATTTTTGGATTTGGAAGTGCAATGTTAATGTGATGTTAAGAGCTTTAATGGAACGTGTGCTAGACATCTTAAAATTTTCACACTTTGGTGTGATGTGATATCCAATGTCATTGTGTTGGTGGGATCAGGCTAGGGATCTTGGAGTTTTAGTAGACAGGACATTAAAGTTCAAAGGCTATGTAGTAAAGATTGCAAATACAACTCAGGGGATAACTGCAATGCTGAAATGAACCTTTGATATGTAAAGATAAGGAAGTTGTTTTGCCTCTTTACAAGGCCTTGATAAGACCTCATTTGGACTATAGGTCTTATCTTCAGGTTTCCATGGTGTTTCTTAAAGAAGCATGTTAAAAATGATATCAGGATTGTGGAATACTGATTATGAAGAAAAATTGAGAATTTGTAGACTGCATATATTAACTGACATATATTAGCAAACAGGAGAAAGAGAGATATGATTGAGACTTACAAACTGCTGAATGGGTCATACAGGATATCAGTAGATGGAATTTTTCATTTTATGGAGGGTGGGGAAAGGGCAAGAGGCCATTCTTGGAAGTTAAGAATGAAATGAATGCTGTCAAGAAGGGGGCAAAAGTTAATTTTTTTCCCTATAGATAGATTACTGTGTGATTGAAACTGAATGACATTGAATGTTGGGTGTGCAAGGAGTGTGAATGAATTCAAGAACAGGTATATGCTGTCTTGTATAAGGCTTTAATATTATTAATCAAACGAGGTCTCTCTTAATATTATTATTAAGAGAGACCTCTAGGGACTCAGGGACTCAATGAGGGATTCTCTTAATAATAATATTTATGTTGGTATTTCTGTACTTCTATTTTTATTTTTCAGTGTAGGTATTAACACTTTTTATTTTGCATTTGGCCACAAGTGATGTCAAATGATTCTGTGTTACATGCTCATTCTCTTTTTATTCGAAAGTTCAATGTAAGTACATCATGAAATGCTATATTAAAGAAAATCTTAGATCCAGAAATCATAGGATTTAAGTTGTAATAAGTTGTAATTGAATATAATGGTCTTAGATTAATATTAAAAAAAAAAAAAAAAATCAGTGGATAAAAGTAGAGGTGCTTGAGATCCTTTCCCATTGAAGGAGGTATTTATCATTCTCCTCTCCCAGGATGGCTTAATTTGAATATGTGTATTCAAAACTTTATACAGAGCCAAAAATGTAACACTAGACATAGAATCAAATCCATTCTGCATATTATATTAGATACCATATTCTCAGATCATATATTCAGACACTCACCTTAAATAAATTCAGAGGGGAGGGGAAGATTGTTAATATGGTCTATTGGCATCTTTGGGGCGTTTCAACTGAACTTTGAGGCGTTTCATTCCTATTTGGAATCCATTCATGGCTTGGATGGCAGCCTGGGCACTGGCAGGGTTGTCAAAACTGACAAAACCTGGTTTACAGAAAAAATAGTAATTAAGAGTTTATAAAGATGGGCTACATAGGAGAAAAATAATCTCTAGATTTGAAAAATCTGATAATTCTATTCCAAACATGAAAACATCGCAATGAAATTATTATTTATTATGCTTCTGCAAAACTATATAAGCCTAATTAATTAAGTTTAATTATATGTTTCATTATTATAATTATTACCCAAGACCCCATGTAGTCAAAGACTTATCTAGGAAGTCCTTT